>NW_027008426.1:22500-99722 GCF_036934945.1 Oncorhynchus masou masou | reverse complement strand
ATAGGGTCTAAGATACTCATGTTACCATAGATACTCCTGTTACCATAGATACCTCCTGTTACCATAGGGTCTCAGATACTCTTGTTACCATAGATTCTCCTGTTACCATGGGGCCTCAGATATTCCTCAATATATACATTTTACCATGGGCCTCAGATAGTCCTGTTAACATAGATACATCATGTTACCATAGAGCCTAAGACACTCCTGTTACAATAGATACTCCTCTTAACATAGGGACTAAGATACTCCTGTTACCATAGATACTCCTGTTACCATAGGGTCTCAGATACTCCTGTTACCATAGATACTCCTGTTACCATAGGGTCTCAGATACTCCTGTTACCATAGATACTCCTGTTACAGTAGGGTCTCCAGATTCTCCCGTCCATATATACTCCTGTTACAGTAGGGTCTCAGATTCTCCTGTTACCATAGATACTCCTGTTACCATAGATACTCCTGTTACCATAGATACTCCTGTTACCATAGATACTCCTGTTACCATAGATACTCCTGTTACCATAGGGCCTCAGATACTCCTGTTACCATAGATACTCCTGTTACCATAGTAGATACTCCTGGTCTCAGATTACTCCTGTTACCTCAGTTACCATAGATACTCCTGTTACAGTAGGGTCTCAGATTCTCCTGTTACCATATATACTCTGTTACTGTTACCATAGATACTCCTGTTGCCATGATACTCCTGTTACAGTAGGGTTTCAGATTTGTTACCATAGATCTCAGAGGGTCTCAGATTCTCCTGTTACCATATATACTCCTGTTACCATAGATACTCATGTTACCATTGTGTCTCAGATACATTTACATTTACTCCTGTTACCATAGATACTCCTGTTACCATAGGGTCTCAGATACTCCTGTTACCATAGATACTCCTGTTACCATAGATACTCCTGTTACAGCAGGGTCTCAGATTCTCCTGTTACCATAGATACTCCTGTTACCATAGATACTCATGTTACCATTGGTTACCCTGTTACCATAGATACTCCTGTTACCATAGTTACTCATGTTACCATAGGGTCTCAGATACTCCTGTTACCATAGATACTCCTGTTACCATAGATACTCCGGACTGCCTGTTACCATAGATACTCCTGTTACCATAGATACTCATGTTACCATAGATACTCCTGTTACCATACATACTCCTGTTACCATAGATACTCATGTTACCATAGGGTCTCAGATACTCCTGTTACCATAGATACTCCTGTTACCATAGGGTCTCAGATACTCCTGTTACCATAGATACTCCTGTTACCATAGGGTCTCAGATACTCCTGTTACCATAGATACTCCTGTTACCGGGAGGGTCTCAGATTCTCCTGTTACCATAGATACTCCTGTTACAGGGTCTCAGATGACCTGTTACCATAGATACTCCTGTTACCATAGAGCCTCAGATACTCCTGTTACCATAGATACTCCTGTTACCATAGGGTCTCAGATACTCCTGTTACCATAGATTCTCCTGTTACCATAGATACTCCCTGTTAACATAGAGGATACTCCTGCCTCAGCTACTCCTGTTAACCATGGTCCCTCATATATTCTTGTTACCATAGGGTCTAAGATACTCATGTTACCATAGATACTCCTGTTACCATAGGGTCTCAGATACTCTTG
This sequence comes from Oncorhynchus masou masou, assembly GCF_036934945.1. Classification (NCBI taxonomy): domain Eukaryota; kingdom Metazoa; phylum Chordata; class Actinopteri; order Salmoniformes; family Salmonidae; genus Oncorhynchus; species Oncorhynchus masou. The sequence continues at coordinate 98,066 of NW_027008426.1, read as the reverse complement.
TTACCATAGATTCTCCTGTTACCATGGGGCCTCAGATATTCCTATTACAATATATACTCATTTTACCATGGGGTCTCAGATAGTCCTGTTAACATAGATACTCATGTTACAAGAGCCTAAGATTCCTACAATAGATACTCCTCTTAACATAGGACTAAGATACTCCTTTTACCATAGATACTCCTGTTACCATAGGGTCTCAATAACCATAGATATCCCTGTTACCATAGGGGTCTCAGATACTCCTGTTACCATAGATACTCCTGTTACAGTAGGGTCTCAGATTCTCCTGTTACCATATATACTCCTGTTACCGGATGGCCTCAGATTCTCCTGTTACCATAGATACCCCTGTTACCATAGATACTCCTGTTACCATAGGATCTCAGATACTCCTTTACTAGATACTCCTGTTACCATAGGGTCTCAGATACTCCTGTTACATAGATTCTCCTGTTACAGTAGGGTCTCAGATACTCCTGTTACATAGATTCTCCTGTTACCATAGATTCTCCTGTTACCATAGATACTCCTGTTACCGGATGCCCTCAGATATTCCGGATCGGTGGAGTTAAATACCTTTCAATATGTGCTGCTGGGTACCTATCTGACCTGGGATTCAATTACATCACAAAGGTTCAGTAAAACAAGGAAGCACACAAATCAAAAATAAATCCACGTTAGAGTTTATCAACTTGCTAAGATCGTCTCAGAGAGATATGTTTCATGCTCTGTCACAGTATTTCTCAGATTTGCTCAGCAAGAATTTGGAGAAGGAGGGGTGAGTTGGAGTTTGACTAATGCTTATTATCAGTCAATAAACCCTTCAGTAAAACAAGACACAAAGAGAGAGAGAGAGACACACAGAGAGAGAGAGAGAGAGAGAGAGACACAGAGACACAGAGAGAGAGAGAGACAGGAGAATGAAAGACTTAGATTGAGGAGACAGGAGAGCTCCTCCATTAGAGTCAAGCCAACCATGACACCCCTTTCCAGAGAGAGAGAGAGAGATGGAGAGAAGAGGAAAACAAAGAAAGAGGGTTAACAATGGTGGGAACAATGGTGGGAACAGTCCCAGTTGACCCCTCAACCTCTTATTATTTAAAGGAGAACACTTGTAATTCACAGGTCAGTGTTCGTGTCTTCATTTGGGATTATCCAAAACCTTAAACACCCCAGAAACAAATAAACACCAGACATGACAACTGAAGTTGGTAGGAATCGGGCGGGCACCGACTGGCCACCCGGGCAGGGCACGGACACGGCCACTGGCCACGACTGGCCACCGGGCAGAGCACGGACTGGCCACCGGGCAGGGCACGGACTGGCCACCGGGCAGGGCACGGACTGGCCACCGGGCAGGGCACGGACTGGCCACCGGGCAGGGCAGGGACTGGCCACCGGGCCGGGCACGGACTGGCCACCGGGCGGGCACGCCGGGCCGGGCACGGACTGGCCACGGGCGGGCACCGACTGGCCACCGGGCCGGGCACGGACTGGCCACCGGACTGGCACGGACTTTCGGGCAGGGCACGAATGACTAGGACCTGTGTATTATAAATATCTGGGCTGATTTCTGGTCCCAGTCAGACCCTGGATCGGGCGTCTCATTGAATCTGTCTCTGAGTGTGTAAGACAGAGACGTTGCCGCCTCTCTACCGGTAATGAATGTTGTTAAGAAATACCTCTCCCTAATGGCTTCCACGTTTCTCCTATAAAACACCAGCATCAGAAGGCTGTGGCAGACACACACACACACACACACACACACACCTTCCTCCTTCCCACACACAAGGCTCCCAGTCAGACCCATACACTCCCAGAGGACTTTGTTCCCCGTGTGTGGCTCCCAGTCAGACCCATACCTCCCAGAGGACTTTGTTCTGTGTGTGTGTCTGTGTGTGTGTGTGTGTGTGCCCCAGAGGACTTTGTTGTGTGTGTCTGTGTGTCTCCCAGAGGACTTTGTTGTGTGTGTCTGTGTGTCTCCCAGAGGACTTTGTTGTGTGTGTGTGTGTGTCCCAGTGGATTTTGTTGTGTGTCTGTGTGTGTGTCTCCCAGAGGACGTGGTTGTGTGTGTGTGTCTCCCAGAGGACTTTGTTGTGTGTGTGTGTCTCCCAGAGGACTTTACTATTCCACATAAACAGCTATAAAACATCAGTGAAACAATAAGAGCCGTGCTACAGCAGCTTCCTGGGGCAGCAGCAGGCCTTGCTGAACTCCACTATAATCAGGGGAAACAGGCAGGCTGTGTGACGACTACACACTGATGTGAAACAGTCAAGGATCTGTTTAGGAAGGTAGTTAGTCAGGGCTCACAGGGATCTCTGTGTGTTCACAGAGGTAGGTAGTCAGGTCAGGGCTCCGTGTGTTCACAGAGGTAGGTAGTTAGTCAGGGCTCACAGGGATCTCTGTGTGTTCACAGAGGTAGGTACTTAGTCAGGGCTCACAGGGACCTCTGTGTGTTCACAGAGGTAGGTAGTTAGTCAGGGCTCTGTGTGTTCACAGAGGTAGGTAGATAGTCAGGGCTCACAGGGATCTCTGTGTGTTCACAGAGGTAGGTACTTAGTCAGGGCTCTGTGTGTTCACAGAGGTAGGTAGATAGTCAGGGCTCACAGGGATCTCTGTGTGTTCACAGAGGTAGGTACTTAGTCAGGGCTCACAGGGACCTCTGTGTGTTCACAGAGGTAGGTACTTAGTCAGGGCTCTGTGTGTTCACAGAGGTAGGTACTTAGTCAGGGCTCACAGGGACCTCTGTGTGTTCACAGAGGTAGGTAGTTAGTCAGGGCTCACAGGGACCTCTGTGTGTTCACAGAGGTAGGTACTAGTCAGGGCTCACAGGGACCTCTGTGTGTTCACAGAGGTAGGTAGTTAGTCAGGGCTCACAGGGATCTCCGTGTGTTCTCAGAGGTAGGTAGTTAGTCAGGGCTCTGTGTATTCACAGAGGTAGGTAGTTAGTCAGGGCTCACAGGGATCTCCGTGTGTTCTCAGAGGTAGGTAGTTAGTCAGGGCTCTGTGTATTCACAGAGGTAGGTAGTTAGTCAGGGCTCACAGGGATCTCTGTGTGTTCACAGAGGTAGGTAGTTAGTCAGGGCTCACAGGGACCTCTGTGTGTTCACAGAGGTAGGTAGTTAGTCAGGGCTCACAGGGATCTCTGCGTGTTCACAGAGGTAGGTAGTTAGTCAGGGCTCACAGGGATCTCTGCGTGTTCACAGAGGTAGGTAGTTAGTCAGGTCTCACAGGGATCTCTGCGTGTTCACAGAGGTAGGTAGTTAGTCAGGGCTCACAGGGATCTCTGCGTGTTCACAGAGGTAGGTAGTTAGTTAGGGCTCACAGGGATCTCTGTGTGTTCACAGAGGTAGGTAGTTAGTCAGGGCTCACAGGGATCTCTGTGTGTTCACAGATGGTAGGAACTTAGTCAGGGCTCACAGGGATCTCTGTGTGTTCACATAGGTAGGTAGTTCGTCAGGGCTCTGTGTGTTCACAGAGGTAGTTTGTTACACTGATCTGAGGTTGCTTGCATCTGGGTTGTTCCAGGATATGAGTGCCTTTTGCGTCCCTTTGATATGTTAAGTCAAAAGTGTATTTATTCTACAAGCCTGTTATATCAAATGAAGAGCCCTTTTCTGACGACCACCCTGAAGACATGTTAACTCACCTCACCCCACACTGTCTCCAGGTGTTCTCCATCATGGTAAAGCCCTGTCTCCAGGTGTTCTCCATCATGGTAAAGCCCTGTCTCCAGGTGTTCTCCATCATGGTAAAGCCCTGTCTCCAGGTGTTCTCCATCATGGGAAAGCCGTCTCCAAGTGTTCTCCATCATGGGAAAGCCCTGAAGACATGTTAGCCCACCTCACCTCACACTGTCTCCAGGTGTTCTCCATCATGGTAAAGCCCTGTCTCCAGGTGTTCTCCATCATGGGAAAGCCCTGTCTCCAGGTGTTCTCCATCATGGTAAAGCCCTGAAGACATGTTAACCCACCTCACCTCACACTGTGTCCAGGTGTTCTCCATCATGGGAAAGCCCTGTCTCCAGGTGTTCTCCATCATGGGAAAGCCCTGTCTCCAGGTGTTCTCCATCATGATAAAGCCCTGAAGACATGTTAACCCACCTCACACTGTCTCCAGGTGTTCTCCATCATGGGAAAGCCCTGTCTCCAGGTGTTCTCCATCATGATAAAGCCCTGTGTCCAGGTGTTCTCCATCATGGTAAAGCCCTGATGACATGTTAACCCACCTCACCTCACACTGTGTCCATCATGGTGTTCTCCATCATGGGAAAGCCCTGTCTCCAGGTGTTCTCCATCATGGGAAAGCCCTGTCTCCAGGTGTTCTCCATCATGGGAAAGCCCTGTCTCCAGGTGTTCTCCATCATGTAAAGCCCCGATGACATGTTAACCCACCTCACCTCACACTGTGTCCAGGTGTTCTCCATCATGTAAAGGAAAGCCCTGTCTCCAGGTGTTCTCCATCATGGTAAAAACCCTTATCTCCAGGTGTTCTCCATCATGGGAAAGCCCTGTCTCCAGGTGTTCTCCATCATTATTAATGGTAAAGCCCCGATGACATTATTAATGAGGTTATTCACCTCACACTGTGTCCAGGTGTTCTCCATCATTAATGGGAAAGCCCTGTCTACAAGTTATTATATCACACTACACCATTATTAATGAGGTTATTATAACACACTACACCATTATTAACAACAGGTTATTATAACACACTACACCATTATTAATGAGGTTATTATAACACACTACACCATTATTAACAACAGGTTATTATAACACACGACACCATTATTAACAAGAGTTATTATAACACACTACACCATTATTAATGAGGTTATTATATCACACTACACCATTACTAATGAGGTTAATGTCTGTCTGTCTGTCTCTCTCTCTCTCTCTCTCTCTCTCAGCTGTAAGCACATTTGTCTCGTCTCCTTTCTAACTCTCTAATACAAAACATTTCCTATCAAACGGCATGTTAGTTACACACATTGATCAGAAATAACAGAGAAGGTAAAGAGAAAGGAAGAGATCAAAGGGCCTGAGAGTGTTTGTGAGAGGATTCAGTGGAACGAGGGCACTGGGGTCAGCTCTTCAAAGTCAACTGCTTAAATTGACTTTAGGAAAACCCAATAACCAGATTGAGAAATCTGCTCTGGAACACAGTGGCGTTCCGGAACCCCCATGGTGCTTCACGGAGCTTCATGAAGCCCCTAGTGGGGACAAAGAGACGCCCCACACTCTGGAATCTGCTCTGAACACCCCCAGAACAGAGGGCCCAACTGTTCCCCTTATGGGAGATTGGAGAGGGGGCCTGGGAGGAGAAAGGGCCTGGGGGAGGGGGGAAGAGGGTAGCAAAGGGGCGAGGCAGACAGGCGTCTTTGGGGACTGGGGTGACCCTAAAACAATGACGTCCCTGGATAGGCTGACGGAGAGGTAATAGACTGGTCTGTTGTTGTCTGAGTGATGGAGGGTCGGACCAAGGGGCTCCAAGCTCAATACAGATAGCAGTGTTGAAGACTGAGACTCAAGACATTCCACACAGGTTGTATCTCTCTGGTCTCAACAACGTAACCGTGGGGCAACACAGCTGTACAGTCAGTGGGTTTCTACCTGATTCTCCTGAATGGAGACCTCTCCTCCCTTTCTAATGGCAATATGCCACAGTAAAACGTTAGCAGACATTCCTCCGTCCTAATTTCATCAGACGGATGGCAGGTTTCTAAGCAATCTGTGAAGAATGTGTGTGGGTGTAAAAGTGACAGAGGAGGGTCAGCTGTGTGACTGATCAGCAGGCGAGGAGGAAGAGGAGGAGTTAATACCGAGCTCAGAACAAGTAATGAGGAGCTGAGACAAAAGGAGCTGGAATAAAACCACAGAGCAGGAGAAAGGAGGAGGGAATGGCCTGGAGCTCCAGGAGTCATCAAAGATGAGACAGTCACACACAAAGAGATGAATGCTCTCTCTCTCTCTGTCTGTCTGTGTCTGTCTCTCTCTCTCCCTCTGTCTCTCATTCCTCTGTCTGTCTCTCTCTCTCCCTCTGTCTGTCTCTGTCTCTCTCTCTCCCTCTGTCTCTCATTCCCTGTCTGTCTCTCTGTCTCCCTCTGTCTGTCTGTCTGTCTTTCTCTTCCTCTGTCTGTCTCTCTCTCTCTCTCTGTCTCTCTCCCTCTGTCTCTCTCTCTCCCTCTGTCTCTCATTCCTCTTGTCTGTCTCTCTCTCTCCCTCTGTCTGTCTGTCTCTGTCTCTCTCTCTCCCTCTGTCTCTCTCTCTCCCTCTGTCTGTCTCTCTCTCTCCCTCTGTCTGTCTCTCTCTCTCTCTGTGTCTGTCTTTCTCTTCCTCTGTCTGTCTCTCTCTCTCCGTCTCTCTCCCTCTGTCTCTGTCTCTCTCTCTCCCTCTGTCTCTCTCTCTCTGTCTCTGTCTGTCGCTATCTGTCTCTGTCTCCATCTGTCTGGCTCTGTCTCTCTCTGTCTCCCTCTCCCTCTGTCTCTCTCTCTCTCACTCTGTCTCAGCCATCTCTCTGTCTGTCTCTCTGTCTGCTCTGTCTGTCTCTCTCTCCCTCTGTCTGTCTCTCTCTCTCCCAATGGCTCTGTCTCTCTGTTCTCTCTGTCTGTCTCTCTCTCTCATCCCTCTCTCTGTCTGTCTCTCTCTCTCTGTGTCTGTCTTTCTCTTCCTCTGTCTGTCTCTCTCTCTCTCTCTCTCTCTGTCTCTCTCCCTCTGATTGTCTGTCTCTGTCTCTCTCTCTCCCTCTCTCTGTCTGTCTCTGTCTCTCCCTCTCTCATAATACCATCTCACCAGGACGTTTTCATTCTTCAGAAATCATCAGTCAGTCAGCCATGACAGGAGCTTCTGTGGGAAGATGTCTGCCGTCTGTCCACCCTCGTTAAAGACCACCCATAAAACAATGACTGGTGTCTGTTGTTCAAATAAAGCTTCATCATCATCATCATCATCATCTTCATCATCATCATCACCACCACCACCATCATCATCATCATCATCTTCATCATCATCACCATCGTCCTCTTCATACATCATCATCATCAAAGGTGTTTTCCCCCCAGTGAAATACAATGTGTGTGTGTGTGTGTGTGTGTGTGTGTGTGTGAGTGAGTGTGTGTGTATGTGTTGTGGAACCTAAGCTCACAGCGGAATGAGTTTTTTCCCCATGGAAATGCAATGCGTTTTTCCCCATGGAAATGCAATGTATTTTTCCTCCATGGAAATGCAATGTGTTTTTCCTCCATGGAAATGCAATGTGTTTTTCCCCATGGAAATGCAATGTGTTTTTCCTCCATGGAAATGCAATGCGTTTTTCCCCATGGAAATGCAATGTGTTTTTCCCCATGGAAATGCAATGTGTTTTTCCTCCATGGAAATGCAATGTGTTTTTCCCCCATGGAAATGCAATGTTTTTTTTCCTCATGGAAATGCAATTCGTTTTTCTCCATGGAAATGCCATGTGTTTTTCCCCCATGGAAATGCAATGTGTTTTTCCCCATGGAAATGCCATGTGTTTTTCCCCCATGGAAATGCAATGTGTTTTTCCCCATGGAAATGCAATGTGTTTTTTCCCCATGGAAATGCAATGTGTTTTTCCCCATGGAAATGCAATGTGTTTTTCCTCCATGGAAATGCAATGTGTTTTTCCCTCATGGAAATGCCAATGGGTTTTTTCCTCATGGAAATGCAATGTGTTTTTCTCCATGGAAATGCAATGTGTTTTTTCCTCATGGAAATGCAATGTTTTTCCCCATGGAAATGCAATGTGTTTTTCCTCCATGGAAATGCAATGCGTTTTTCCCCATGGAAATGCAATGTGTTTTTCCTCCATGGAAATGCAATGTGTTTTTCCCCCATGGAAATGCAATGTTTTTTTTCCTCATGGAAATGCAATTCGTTTTTCTCTATGGAAATGCCATGTGTTTTTCCCCCATGGAAATGCAATGCGTTTTTCCCCATGGAAATGCCATGTGTTTTTCCCCATGGAAATGCAATGTGTTTTTCCCCATGGAAATGCAATGTGTTTTTTCCCCATGGAAATGCAATGTGTTTTTCCCCCATGGAAATGCAATGTGTTTTTCCCCCATGGAAATGCAATGTTTTTTTTCCTTATGGAAATGCAATTCGTTTTTCTCCATGGAAATGCCATGTGTTTTTCCCCCATGGAAATGCAATGTGTTTTTCCCCATGGAAATGCAATGTGTTTTTCCTCCATGGAAATGCAATGTGTTTTTCCCTCATGAAAATGCCAATGGGTTTTTTCCTCATGGAAATGCAATGTGTTTTTCTCCATGGAAATGCAATGTGTTTTTCCTCATGGAAATGCAATGTGTTTTTCCTCATGGAAATGCAATGTGTTTTCCCCATGGAAATGCAATGTGTTTTTCCCCATGGAAACGCAATGTGTTTTTGTGTTTGTGTTGTAACTTCCAGCAGTATGAGTCCCCTCTGTCTCAGTCAAAAGAGGTGAACCAACCAAGTGGACAATCACAACCTTTCTTTCCACTTCACCCAGAGAACACTGACTCAAGCCCCTCTGTTCTACACACAGCCCTCGTTACACAGACAAGACTTCAAATCCCATTCAGTAAAACCCCAGATTCTCCCTCCTTCCTCTCTCTCTTATAAAGCTCTGGAACTCAATAACATTGAGAGGTGCTGAATCAGAAGCTGATTCACTGCTGAGAGCCCCAGCTGATCCTCCATGTGTGACTCTGACAAGCAGAATGTTCTGGACAATCCACCATTCTAAAGAGAACCCCGGAACAGAGTGCCATCACAATGACATCGGTCAGCCAGTGTCTCTGCACGGACAATGGGTGACAGAGGTGGAGGAGGGGTTAACATGGCGGGGGGCTTTGAAGAGACCTGTGTCCTTAAAGCCTTTGAATGGATGAGTGAAACAGACTAAAGGCTGTCCACCCCTTTCATTAGCTGTGTGTGTAGAAACACCGTGGAGCATGTGAATACACACTGTGACATGTTGATGATAACCTATAGGGGAATGGGCCATAAGGGAAGTCTCTTTGGCAGTATGTGTGTTCTGTTACCTAACTGATCTTCAGTCAGTTTTCACTGATACTACAATTCTGTTTGACCTTGTAGACTGAGGGTCGGTGGGGATGACCTGCAGGGATTTCCTGCACATTCAAAGGAAGTTTTTCTATATAATGTTTCAAGATCAGTGGGATGCCCCCTAAGCACACAGCCAAGACAACACAGGAGTGGCTTCGGGACAAGTCTCTGAATGTCCTTGAGTGGCCCAGCCAGAGACTGGACTTGAACCCGATCTAACATCTCTGGAGAGACATGAAAATAGCTGTGGAGCGACGCTCCCCCAACCTGACAGAGCTTGAGAGGATCTGCAGAGAAGAATGGGAGAAACTCCCCAAATACAGGTATTCCAAGCTTGTAGCGTCATACCCAAGAAGACTCAAAGCTATAATCACTGCCAAAGGTGCTTCAACAAAGTGCTGAGTAAAAGGGTCTGAATAGTTACGTAAATGTGACATTTCCATTTTTAATACATTTGCAAACATTTAAAAAAAAAAACAGTTTTTGCTTTGTCATTATGGGGTATTGTGTGTAGATTGATGAGGGGAAAAAAACAATTGAATCCACTTAAGAATGAGGCTGTAACGTAACAAAATGAGGAAAAAGTCAAGGGGTCTGAATACTTTCTGAATGCCCTGTAGAAACTGAAGCAGTGTGGATGTCTGTGAGATAGAAACTGAAGCAGTGTGGATGTCTGTGAGATAGAAACTGAAGCAGTGTGGATGTCTGTGAGATAGAAACTGAAGCAGTGTGGATGTCTGTGAGATAGAAACTGAAGCAGTGTGGGGGTCTGTGAGATAGAAACTGAAGCAGTGTGGATGTCTGTGAGATAGAAACTGAAGCAGTGTGGATGTCTGTGAGATAGAAACTGAAGCAGTGTGGATGTCTGTGAGATAGAAACTGAAGCAGTGTGGATGTCTGTGAGATAGAAACTGAAGCAGTGTCCTACAGACACCCACACTGCTTCAGTTTCTATCTCCCAAACATGTTTGTACTCCTAACCCCCCCTCCCTAACAAACTACCTAAAGCACACCTAACCAGCCTGACCACTGTGATCATTATAACCAGCCTGACCGCTGTGACCATTATAACCAGCCTGACCACTGTGACCATTATAACCAGCCTGACCACTGTGACCATTATAACCAGCCTGACCGCTGTGATCATTATAACCAGCCTGACCGCTGTGATCATTATAACCAGCCTGACCGCTGTGACCATTATAACCAGCCTGACCATTATAACCAGTCTGATCACTGCGATCATATAACCAGCCTGACCACTGTGACCATTATAACCAGCCTGACCGCTGTGATCATTATAACCAGCCTGACCACTGTGACCATTATAACCAGACTGACCACTGTGATCATTATAACCAGCCTGACCGCTGTGATCATTATAACCAGCCTGACCGCTGTGATCATTATAACCAGCCTGACCGCTGTGACCATTATAACCAGCCTGACCATTATAACCAGTCTGATCACTGCGATCATTATAACCAGCCTGACCACTGTGACCATTATAACCAGCCTGACCGCTGTGATCATTATAACCAGCCTGACCACTGTGACCATTATAACCAGACTGACCACTGTGATCATTATAACCAGCCTGACCGCTGTGATCATTATAACCAGCCTGACCGCTGTGATCATTATAACCAGCCTGACCGCTGTGATCATTATAACCAGCCTGACCGCTGTGACCATTATAACCAGCCTGACCATTATAACCAGTCTGATCACTGCGATCATTATAACCAGCCTGACCACTTTGACCATTATAACCAGCCTGACCACTGTGATCATTATAACCAGCCTGACCACTGTGATCATTATAACCAGCCTGACCACTGTGACCATTATAACCAGCCTGACCACTGTGACCATTATAACCAGCCTGACCACTGTGATCATTATAACCAGCCTGAACATTATAACCAGCCTGACCGCTGCAATCATTATAACCAGCCTGACCACTGTGATCATTATAACCAGCCTGACCACTGTGATCATTATAACCAGCCTGACCACTGTGATCATTATAACCAGCCTGACCACTGTGACCATTATAACCAGCCTGACCACTGTGATCATTATAACCAGCCTGACCACTGTGATCATTATAACCAGCCTGACCACTGTGATCATTATAACCAGCCTGACCACTGTGATCATTATAACCAGCCTGAACATTATAACCAGCCTGACCACTGCAATCATTATAACCAGCCTGACCACTGTGATCATTATAACCAGTCTGATCATTATAACCAGCCTGACCACTGTGACCATTATAACCAGCCTGACCACTGTGATCATTATAACCAGCCTGACCACTGCGATAATTATAACCAGCCTGACCACTGTGACCATTATAACCAGCCTGACCACTGTGATCATTATAACCAGCCTGACCACTGTGATCATTATAACCAGCCTGACCACTGTGATCATTATAACCAGCCTGACCACTGTGATCATTATAACCAGCCTGACCACTGTGATGATTATAACCAGTCTGATCACTGTGATCATTATAACCAGTCTGACCATTATAACCAGTCTGACCACTGTGACCATTATAACCAGCCTGACCACTGTGACCATTATAACCAGCCTGACCACTGTGGTCATTATAACCAGCCTGACCACTGTGACCATTATAACCAGCCTGACCACTGTGACCATTATAACCAGTCTAATCACTGTGATCATTATAACCAGTCTGACCATTATAACCAGTCTGACCACTGTGACCATTATAACCAGCCTGACCACTGTGACCATTATAACCAGCCTGACCACTGTGGTTATTATAACCAGCCTGACCACTGTGACCATTATAACCAGCCTGACCACTGTGACCATTATAACCAGCCTGACCACTGTGACCATTATAACCAGCCTGACCATTATAACCAGCCTGACCATTATAACCAGCCTGAACATTATAACCAGCCTGATCATTATAACCAGCCTGAACATTATAACCAGCCTGAACATTATAACCAGCCTGAACATTATAACCAGCCTGACCGCTGCAATCATTATAACCAGCCTGACCACTGTGACCATTATAACCAGCCTGACCATTATAACCAGCCTGACCACTGTGACCATTATAACCAGCCTGACCGCTGTGATCATTATAACCAGCCTGACCACTGTGATCATTATAACCAGCCTGAACATTATAACCAGCCTGACCGCTGCAATCATTATAACCAGCCTGACCACTGTGATCATTATAACCAGCCTGACCACTGTGATCATTATAACCAGCCTGACCACTGTGATCATTATAACCAGCCTGACCGCTGTGACCATTATAACCAGCCTGACCACTGTGATCATTATAACCAGCCTGACCACTGTGATCATTATAACCAGCCTGACCACTGTGATCATTATAACCAGCCTGACCACTGTGATCATTATAACCAGCCTGAACATTATAACCAGCCTGACCACTGCAATCATTATAACCAGCCTGACCACTGTGATCATTATAACCAGTCTGATCATTATAACCAGCCTGACCACTGTGACCATTATAACCAGCCTGACCACTGTGATCATTATAACCAGCCTGACCACTGCGATAATTATAACCAGCCTGACCACTGTGACCATTATAACCAGCCTGACCACTGTGATCATTATAACCAGCCTGACCACTGTGATCATTATAACCAGCCTGACCACTGTGATCATTATAACCAGCCTGACCACTGTGATCATTATAACCAGCCTGACCACTGTGATGATTATAACCAGCCTGATCACTGTGATCATTATAACCAGTCTGACCATTATAACCAGTCTGACCACTGTGATCATTATAACCAGCCTGACCGCTGTGATCATTATAACCAGCCTGACCATTATAACCAGCCTGACCACTGTGATCATTATAACCAGCCTGACCACTGTGATCATTATAACCAGCCTGACCGCTGTGATCATTATAACCAGCCTGACCACTGTGATCATTATAACCAGCCTGACCATTATAACCAGCCTGACCACTGATCATTATAACCAGCCTGACCATCATTATAACCAGCCTGACCACTTGATCATTATAACCAGCCTGACTGCTGTGATCATTATAACCAGCCTGACCGCTGTGATCATTATAACCAGCCTGACCACTGTGATCATTATAACCAGCCTGACCATTATAACCAGCTTGACCGCTGTGATCATTATAACCAGCCTGACAATTATAACCAGCCTGACCACTGTGATCATTATAACCAGTCTGACCGCTGTGACCATTATAACCAGCCTGACCACTGTGACCATTATAACCAGCCTGACCACTGTGACCATTATAACCAGCCTGACCACTGTGATCATTATAACCAGCCTGACCACTGTGATCATTATAACCAGCCTGACCACTGTGATCATTATAACCAGCCTGACCACTGTGATCATTATAACCAGCCTGACCACTGTGATGATTATAACCAGCCTGACCACTGTGATCATTATAACCAGCTGACCATTATAACCAGTCTGACCACTGTGACCATTATAACCAGCCTGACCACTGTGACCATTATAACCAGCCTGACCACTGTGTCATTATAACCAGACCACTGTGACCATTATAACCAGCCTGACCACTGTGACCATTATAACCAGCCTGATCACTGTGATCATTATAACCAGCCTGACCATTATAACCAGCTGACCACTGTGATCATTATAACCAGCCTGACCACTGTGATTATAACCAGCCTGACCACTGTGACCATTATAACCAGTCTGACCGCTGTGACCATTATAACCAGCCTGACCACTGTGACCATTATAACCAGCCTGACCACTGTGATCATTATAACCAGCCTGACCATTATAACCAGCCTGACCACTGTGACCATTATAACCAGCCTGACCACTGTGATCATTATAACCAGCCTGACCACTGTGACCATTATAACCAGCCTGACCACTGTGCCCATTATAACCAGCCTGACCATTTTAACCAGCCTGAACATTATAACCAGCCTGATCATTATAACCAGCCTGAACATTATAACCAGCCTGACCGCTGCAATCATTATAACCAGCCTGACCACTGTGACCATTATAACCAGCCTGACCACTGTAACCATTATAACCAGCCTGATCACTGTGATCATTATAACCAGCCTGACCACTGTGACCATTATAACCAGCCTGACCGCTGTGATCATTATAACCAGCCTGACCACTGTGATCATTATAACCAGCCTGACCACTGTGACCATTATAACCAGCCTGACCACTGTGATCATTATAACCAGCCTGACCACTGTGACCATTATAACCAGCCTGACCACTGTGACCATTATAACCAGCCTGACCATTATAACCAGCCTGACCACTGTGACCATTATAACCAGCCTGACCATTATAACCAGCCTGACCACTGTGACCATTATAACCAGCCTGACTATTATAACCAGCCTGACCACTGTGACCATTATAACCAGCCTGAACATTATAACCAGCCTGAACATTATAACCAGCCTGATCATTATAACCAGCCTGAACATTATAACCAGCCTGACCGCTGCAATCATTATAACCAGCCTGACCACTGTGACCATTATAACCAGCCTGACCATTATAACCAGCCTGACCATTATAACCAGCCTGACCACTGTGACCATTATAACCAGCCTGATCACTGTGATCATTATAACCAGCCTGACCTCTGTGATCATTATAACCAGCCTGACCATTATAACCAGCCTGACCACTGTGATCATTATAACCAGCCTGACCACTGTGATCATTATAACCAGCCTGACCATGTGATCATTATAACCAGCCTGACCACTGTGATCATTATAACCATTATAACCAGCCTGACCACTGTGATCATTATAACCAGCCTGACCACTGTGATCATTATAACCAGCCTGACCTGACCATTATAACCAGCCTGACCACTGTGATCATTATAACCAGCCTGACCACTGTGATCATTATAACCAGCCTGACCACTGTGATCATTATAACCAGCCTGACTGCTGTGATCATTATAACCAGCCTGACTGTGATCATTATAACCAGCCTGACCACTGTGATCATTATAACCAGCCTGACCCAGCTGACCGCTGATCATTATAACCAGCCTGACAATTATAACCAGCCTGACCACTGTGACCATTATAACCAGTCCTGACCGCTATTATAACCAGCCTGACCACTGTGACCATTATAACCAGCCTGACCACTGTGATCATTATAACCAGCCTGACCATTATAACCAGTCTGATCACTGCGATCATTATAACCAGCCTGACCACTGTGACCATTATAACCAGCCTGACCACTGTGATCATTATAACCAGCCTGACCACTGTGACCATTATAACCAGACTGACCACTGTGATCATTATAACCAGCCTGACCGCTGTGATCATTATAACCAGCCTGACCACTGTGATCATTATAACCAGCCTGACCACTGTGATCATTATAACCAGCCTGACCACCATTATACCATTATAACCAGCCTGACCATCATTATAACCAGCCTGACCACTGTGATCATTATAACCAGCCTGACCATTATAACCAGTGACCACATTATAACCAGCCTGACCACTGTGACCATTATAACCAGCCTGACCACTGTGATCATTATAACCAGCCTGACCACTGTGATATAACCAGCCTGACCACTGTGACCATTATAACCAGCCTGACCACTGTGACCATTATAACCAGCCTGACCACTGTGATCATTATAACCAGCCTGACATTATAACCAGCTGACCGCTGCATCATTATAACCAGCCTGACCACTGTGATCATTATAACCAGCCTGACCACTGTGATCATTATAACCAGCCTGACCACTGTGATCATTATAACCAGCCTGACCACTGTGACCATTATAACCAGCCTGACCACTGTGATCATTATAACCAGCCTGACCACTGTGATCATTATAACCAGCCTGACCACTGTGATCATTATAACCAGCCTGACCACTGTGATCATTATAACCAGCCTGACCACTGAATCATTATAACCAGCCTGACCACTGTGATCATTATAACCAGCCTGACCACTGTGACCATTATAACCAGCCTGACCACTGTGATCATTATAACCAGCCTGACCACTGTGATATTATAACCAGCCTGACCACTGTGATCATTATAACCAGCCTGACCACTGTGATCATTATAACCAGCCTGACCACTGTGATCATTATAACCAGCCTGACCACTGTGATCATTATAACCAGCCTGACCACTGTGATCATTATAACCAGCCTGACCACTTCATTATAACCAGTCTGACCACCAGCCTGACCACTGTGACCATTATAACCAGCCTGACCACTGTGACCATTATAACCAGCCTGACCACTGTGATCATTATAACCAGCCTGACCACTGTGACCATTATAACCAGCCTGACCACTGTGACCATTATAACCAGCCTGACCACTGTGATCATTATAACCAGCCTGACCATTATAACCAGCCTGACCACTGTGACCATTATAACCAGCCTGACCACTGTGACCATTATAACCAGCCTGACCACTGTGACCACACCATTATAACCAGCCTGACCACTGTGATCATTATAACCAGCCTGACCACTGTGATCATTATAACCAGCCTGACCATTATAACCAGCCTGACCATTATAACCAGCCACATTATAACCAGCCTGATCATTATAACCAGCCTGACATTATAACCAGCCTGATCATTATAACCAGCCTGACCATTATAAACCAGCCTGACCATTATAACCAGCCTGACCACTGTGATCATTATAACCAGCCTGACCACTGTGACCATTATAACCAGTCTGACCATTATAACCAGCCTGACCACTGTGACCATTATAACCAGCCTGACCACTGTGATCATTATAACCAGCCTGACCACTGTGATCATTATAACCAGCCTGACCATTATAACCAGCCTGACCACTGTGACCATTATAACCAGCCTGACCACTGTGACCATTATAACCAGCCTGACCACTGTGACCATTATAACCAGCCTGACCACTGTGATCATTATAACCAGCCTGACCATTATAACCAGCCTGACCACTGTGACCATTATAACCAGCCTGACCACTGTGATCATTATAACCAGCCTGACCACTGTGACCATTATAACCAGCCTGACCATTATAACCAGCCTGACCATTATAACCAGCCTGAACATTATAACCAGCCTGATCATTATAACCAGCCTGAACATTATAACCAGCCTGACCGCTGCAATCACTATAACCAGCCTGACCACTGTGACCATTATAACCAGCCTGACCATTATTATAACCAGCCTGACCACTGTGATCATTATAACCAGCCTGACCACTGTGACCATTATAACCAGCCTGACCACTGTGATCATTATAACCAGCCTGACCACTGTGATCATTATAACCAGCCTGACCACTGTGACCATTATAACCAGCCTGACCACTGTGATCATTATAACCAGCCTGACCACTGTGACCATTATAACCAGCCTGACCACTGTGATCCATTATAACCAGCCTGACCACTGTGATCATTATAACCAGCCTGACCATTATAACCAGCCTGACCACTGTGACCATTATAACCAGCCTGACATTATAACCAGCCTGACCACTGTGACCATTATAACCAGCCTGACCACCCAGCCTGACCACTGATCATTATAACCAGCCTGACCACTGTGAATCATTATAACCAGCCTGACCACTGTGACCATTATAACCAGCCTGACCATTATAACCAGCTGACCATTATAACCAGCCTGACCACTGTGACCATTATAACCAGCCTGACCACTGTGATCATTATAACCAGCCTGACCTGTGATCATTATAACCAGCCTGACCACTGACCACTGATCATTATAACCAGCCTGACCACTGTGATCATTATAACCAGCCTGACCACTGTGATCATTATAACCAGCCTGACCACTGTGATCATTATAACCAGCCTGACCACCAGCTGACCACTGATCATTATAACCAGCCTGACCACTGTGATCATTATAACCAGCCTGACTGCTGTGATCATTATAACCAGCCTGACCACTGTGATCATTATAACCAGCCTGACCACTGTGATCATTATAACCAGCCTGACCATTATAACCAGCCTGACCACTGTGATCATTATAACCAGCCTGACAATTATAACCAGCCTGACCACTGTGACCATTATAACCAGTCTGACCACTGTGACCATTATAACCAGCCTGACCACTGTGACCATTATAACCAGCCTGACCACTGTGACATTATAACCAGCCTGACCATTATAACCAGTCTGACATTATAACCAGCCTGACCACTGTGACCATTATAACCAGCCTGACCACTGTGATCATTATAACCAGCCTGACCACTGTGACCATTATAACCAGCCTGACCACTGTGATCATTATAACCAGCCTGACCATCATTATAACCAGCCTGACCATGTGATCATTATAACCAGCCTGACCACTGTGATCATTATAACCAGCCTGACCACCATTATAACCAGCCTGACCATTATAACCAGTCTGATCACTGTGATCATTATAACCAGCCTGACCACTGTGACCATTATAACCAGCCTGACCACTGTGATCATTATAACCAGCCTGACCCAGCCTGACCATTATAACCAGCCTGACCACTGTGACCATTATAACCAGCCTGACCACTATAACCAGCCTGACCATTATAACCAGCCTGACCACTGTGACCATTATAACCAGCCTGACCACTGTGATCATTATAACCAGCCTGACCATTATAACCAGCCTGACCACTGTGATCATTATAACCAGCCTGACCACTGTGATGACCATTATAACCAGCCTGACCACTGTGACCATTATAACCAGCCTGACCACTGTGACCATTATAACCAGCCTGACCACTGTGACCATTATAACCAGCCTGACCACTGTGATATTATAACCTGACCACTGTGACCATTATAACCAGCCTGACCACTGTGATCATTATAACCAGCCTGACCACTGTGACCATTATAACCAGCCTGACCACTGTGATCATTATAACCAGCCTGACCATTATAACCAGCCTGACCATTATAACCAGCCTGACCACTGTGATCATTATAACCAGCCTGACCACTGTGATCATTATAACCAGCCTGACCACTGTATTATAACCAGCCTGACCATTATAACCAGCCTGACCACTGTGACCATTATAACCAGCCTGACCACTGTGACCATTATAACCAGCCTGACCACTGTGATCATTATAACCAGCCTGACCATTGATTATAACCAGCCTGACCATTATAACCAGCCTGACCACTGTATATTATAACCAGCCTGACCACCAGTGACCATTATAACCAGCCTGACCACTGTGACCATTATAACCAGCCTGACCATTATAACCAGCCTGACCACTGTGATCATTATAACCAGCCTGACCATTATAACCAGCCTGACCACTGTGATCATTATAACCAGCCTGACCACTGTGACCATTATAACCAGCCTGACCACTGTGATCATTATAACCAGCCTGACCATTATAACCAGCCTGACCATTATAACCAGCCTGACCACTGCCTGATCATTATAACCAGCCTGACCATTATAACCAGCCTGACCACTGTGATCATTATAACCAGCCTGACCACTTATATTATAACCAGCCTGACCACTGTGATCATTATAACCAGCCTGACCATTATAACCAGCCTGACCACTGTGATCCATTATAACCAGCCTGACCACTGTGATCATTATAACCAGCCTGACCACTGTGATATTATAACCAGCCTGACCACTGTGACCATTATAACCAGCCTGACCATTATAACCAGCGACCATTATAACCAGCCTGACCACTGTGATCATTATAACCAGCCTGACCACTTGATATTATAACCAGCCTGACCACTGTGATCATTATAACCAGCCTGACCACTGTGATCATTATAACCAGCCTGACCACTGTGACCATTATAACCAGCCTGACCATTATAACCAGCCTGACCACTGTGACCATTATAACCAGCCTGACCATTATAACCAGCCTGACCACTGTGATTATAACCAGCCTGACCACTGTGACCACATTATAACCAGCCTGACCACTGTGATCATTATAACCAGCCTGACCATTATATACCAGCCTGACCACTTATAACCAGCCTGACCACTGTGATCATTATAACCAGCCTGACCATTATATTATAACCAGCCTGACCACTGTGATCATTATAACCAGCCTGACCACTGACCACCACTGATATTATAACCAGCCTGACCATTATAACCAGCCTGACCACTGTGATCATTATAACCAGTGATCATTATAACCAGCCTGACCACTGTGACCATTATAACCAGCCTGACCACTGTGACCATTATAACCAGCCTGACCACTGTGACCATTATAACCAGCCTGACCACTGTGACCATTATAACCAGCCTGATCACTGTGATCATTATAACCAGCCTGACCGCTGCAATCATTATAACCAGCCTGACCACTGTGACCATTATAACCAGCCTGACCATTATAACCAGCCTGACCACTGTGACCATTATAACCAGCCTGACCACTGTAACCCAGCCTTATAACCAGCCTGACCACTGTGACCATTATAACCAGCCTGACCACTGCCTGACCATTATAACCAGCCTGACCACTGTGATCATTATAACCAGCCTGACCACTGTGATCATTATAACCAGCCTGACCACTGTGATCATTATAACCAGCCTGACCATTATAATAACCAGCCTGACCACTGTGATCATTATAACCAGACCTGACCATTATAACCAGCCTGACCACTGTGACCATTATAACCAGCCTGACCACTGTGATCATTATAACCAGCCTGACCACTGTGATCATTATAACCAGCCTGACCACTGTGATCATTATAACCAGCCTGACCATTATGATCATTATAACCAGCCTGACCACTGACCATTATAACCAGCCTGACCACTCATTATAACCAGCCTGACCACTGTGACCATTATAACCAGCCTGACCACTGTGACCATTATAACCAGCCTGACCACTGTGATTATAACCATTATAACCAGCCTGACCACTGTGATATTATAACCAGCCTGACCACTGTGACCATTATAACCAGCCTGACCACTGTGATCATTATAACCAGCCTGACCATTATAACCAGCCTGACCACTGTGATCATTATAACCAGCCTGACCACTGTGACATTATAACCAGCCTGACCACTGTGATCATTATAACCAGCCTGACCACTGTGATCATTATAACCAGCCTGACCACTGTGATCATATAACCAGCCTGACCACTGTGATCATTATAACCAGCCTGACCACTGTGACCATTATAACCAGCCTGACCACTGTGACCATTATAACCAGCCTGACCACTGTGATCATTATAACCAGCCTGACCACTGTGATCATTATAACCAGCCTGACCACATTATAACCAGCCTGACCACTGTGATCATTATAACCAGCCTGACCACTGTGACCATTATAACCAGCCTGACCACTGTGATCATTATAACCAGCCTGACCACTGTGACCATTATAACCAGCCTGACCACTGTGATATTATAACCAGCCTGACCACTGTGACCATTATAACCAGCCTGACCACTGTGACCATTATAACCAGCCTGACCACTGTGATCATTATAACCAGCCTGACCACTGTGATCATTATAACCAGCCTGACCACTGTGATCATTATAACCAGCCTGACCACTGATCATTATAACCAGCCTGACCACTGTGATCATTATAACCAGCCTGACCACTGTGATCATTATAACCAGCCTGACCACTGTGATCATTATAACCAGCCTGACCATTATAACCAGCCTGACCATTATAACCAGCCTGACCACTGTGACCATTATAACCAGCCTGACCATTATAACCAGCCTGACCACTGTGATCATTATAACCAGCCTGACCACTGTGACCATTATAACCAGCCTGACCACTGTGATCATTATAACCAGCCTGACCACTTATTATAACCAGCCTGACCACTGTGACCATTATAACCAGCCTGACCACTGTGATCATTATAACCAGCCTGACCACTGTGATCATTATAACCAGCCTGACCACTGTGATCATTATAACCAGCCTGACCACTGTGATCATTATAACCAGCCTGACCACTGTGATCATTATAACCAGACTTATAATAGTCTGATCACTGTGATCATTATAACCAGCCTGACCATTATAACCAGCCTGACCACTGTGACCATTATAACCAGCCTGACCACTGTGATTATAACCAGCCTGACCACTGTGACCATTATAACCAGCCTGACCACTGTGACCATTATAACCAGCCTGACCACTGTGACCATTATAACCAGCCTGACCACTGTGATCATTATAACCATTATAACCAGCCTGACCACTGTGACCATTATAACCAGCCTGACCACTGTGACCATTATAACCAGCCTGACCATTATAACCAGCCTGACCACTG
This sequence comes from Oncorhynchus masou masou, assembly GCF_036934945.1. Lineage (NCBI taxonomy): Eukaryota > Metazoa > Chordata > Actinopteri > Salmoniformes > Salmonidae > Oncorhynchus > Oncorhynchus masou. Next base: position 75,498 of record NW_027008426.1, on the reverse strand, counting down.
TGACCATTATAACCAGCCTGACCATTATAACAGCCTGACCACTGATCATTATAACCAGCCTGACCATTATAACCAGCTGTGATCATTATAACCAGCCTGACCACTGTGACCATTATAACCAGCCTGACTGACCATTATAACCAGCCTGACCACTGTGACCATTATAACCAGCCTGACCACTGTGACCATTATAACCAGCCTGACCATTACCATTATAACCAGCCTGACCACTGTGATCATTATAACCAGCCTGACCTGTGATCATTATAACCAGCCTGACCATTATAACCAGCCTGACCACTGTGACCATTATAACCAGCCTGACCATTATAACCAGCCTGACCATTATAACCAGCCTGACCACTGTGACCATTATAACCAGCCTGACCACTGTGATCATTATAACCAGCCTGACCACTGTGATCATTATAACCAGCCTGACCACTGTGACCATTATAACCAGCCTGACCATTATAACCAGCCTGACCATTATAACCAGCCTGACCACTGTGACCATTATAACCAGCCTGACCACTGTGACCATTATAACCAGCCTGATCACTGTGATCATTATAACCAGCCTGACCATTATAACCAGCCTGACCACTGTGATCATTATAACCAGCCTGACCATCATTATAACCAGCCTGACCACTGTGATCATTATAACCAGCCTGACCACTGTGATCATTATAACCAGCCTGACCACTGTGATCATTATAACCAGCCTGACCACATTATAACCAGCCTGACCATTATAACCAGCCTGACCACTGTGATCATTATAACCAGCCTGACCGCTGTGATCATTATAACCAGCCTGACCACTGTGATCATTTATAACCAGCCTGACCACTGTGATCATTATAACCAGCCTGACCACTGTGACCATTATAACCAGCCTGACCACTGTGACCATTATAACCAGCCTGACCACTGTGATCATTATAACCAGCCTGACCATTATAACCAGCCTGACCACTGTGACCATTATAACCAGCCTGACCACTGTGATCATTATAACCAGCCTGACCACTGTGACCATTATAACCAGCCTGACCACTGTGATAATTATAACCAGCCTGACCACTGTGACCATTATAACCAGCCTGACCACTGTGATCATTATAACCAGCCTGACCATTATAACCAGCCTGACCGCTCATTATAACCAGCCTGACCACTGTGCCCATTATAACCAGCCTGACCATTATAACCAGCCTGACCATTATAACCAGCCTGACCATTATAACCAGCCTGACCACTGTGATCATTATAACCAGCCTGACCACTGTGACCATTATAACCAGCCTGACCACTGTGATCATTATAACCAGCCTGACCACTGTGATCATTATAACCAGCCTGACCACTGTGACCATTATAACCAGCCTGACCACTGTGATCATTATAACCAGCCTGACCACTGTGACCATTATAACCAGCCTGACCACTGTGACCATTATAACCAGCCTGACCATTATAACCAGCCTGACCACTGTGACCATTATAACCAGCCTGACCACTGTGACCATTATAACCAGCCTGACTATTATAACCAGCCTGACCACTGTGACCATTATAACCAGCCTGAACATTATAACCAGCCTGACCACTGTGATCATTATAACCAGCCTGACCACTGTGACCATTATAACCAGCCTGACCATTATAACCAGCCTGACCACTGTGATCCATTATAACCAGCCTGACCACTGTGATATTACCAGCCTGAACATTATAACCAGCCTGACCACTGTGATCATTATAACCAGCCTGACCACTGTGATCATTATAACCAGCCTGACCACTGTGATCATTATAACCAGCCTGACCATTATAACCAGCCTGACCATTATATTATAACCAGCCTGACCACTGTGATCATTATAACCAGCCTGACCACTGTGACATTATAACCAGCCTGACCACTGTGATCATTATAACCAGCCTGACCATTATAACCAGCCTGACCACTGTGATCATTATAACCAGCCTGACCACTGTGATCATTATAACCAGCCTGACCACTGTGATCATTATAACCAGCCTGACCACTGTGATCATTATAACCAGCCTGACCATTATAACCAGTGATCATTATAACCAGCCTGACCACTGTGATCATTATAACCAGCCTGACCATTATAACCAGCCTGACCACTGTGATCATTATATAACCAGCCTGACCACTGTGACCATTATAACCAGCCTGACCACTGTGATCATTATAACCAGCCTGACCACTGTGATCATTATAACCAGCCTGACCATTATATAACCAGCCTGACCACTGTGATCATTATAACCAGCCTGACCACTTATAACCAGCCTGACCATTATAACCAGCCTGACCACTGTGATCATTATAACCAGCCTGACCACTGTGATCATTATAACCAGCCTGACCATTATAACCAGCCTGACCACTGATCATTATAACCAGCCTGACCACTGTGACCATTATAACCAGCCTGACCACTGTGACCATTATAACCAGCCTGACCACTGTGATCATTATAACCAGCCTGACCACTGTGATCATTATAACCAGCCTGACCACTGTGATCATTATAACCAGCCTGATCATTATAACCAGCCTGACCACTGTGATCATTATAACCAGCCTGACCATTATAATAACCAGCCTGACCACTGTGATCATTATAACCAGCCTGACCATTATAACCAGCCTGACCACTGTGATCATTATAACCAGCCTGACCACTGTGATTATAACCAGCCTGACCACTGTGATCATTATAACCATTATAACCAGCCTGACCACTGTGACCATTATAACCAGCCTGACCACTGTGATCATTATAACCAGCCTTATAACCAGCCTGACCACTGTGATAACCATGACCACTGTGCAATATAACCAGCCTGACCACTGTGACCATTATAACCAGCCTGACCACTGTGATCATTATAACCAGCCTGACCACTGTGACCATTATAACCAGCCTGACCACTGTGATCATTATAACCAGCCTGACCATGTATATAACCAGCCTGACCACTGTGATCATTATATTACCAGCCTGACCACTGTGACCATTATAACCAGCCTGACCACTGTGACCATTATAACCAGCCTGACCACTGTGATTATAACCATTATAACCAGCCTGACCACTGTGACCATTATAACCAGCCTGACCATTATAACCAGCCTGACCGCACATTATAACCAGCCTGACCATTATAACCAGCCTGACCACTGTGACCATTATAACCAGCCTGACCACTGTGACCATTAACCAGCCTGACCACTGTGACCATTATAACCAGCCTGACCACTGTGACCATTATAACCAGCCTGACCACTTGATAACCAGCCTGACCACTGTGACCATTATAACCAGCCTGACCATTATAACCAGCCTGACCACTGTGACCATTATAACCAGCCTGACCACTGTGACCATTATAACCAGCCTGACCATTATAACCAGCCTGACCTGACCATTATAACCAGCCTGACCACTGTGATTATAACCAGCCTGACCACTGCCTGACCATTATAACCATTATAAACCAGCCTGACCACTGTGACCATTATAACCAGCCTGACCACTGACCACTGACCATTATAACCAGCCTGACCACTGTGACCATTATAACCAGCCTGACCACTGTGACCATTATAACCAGCCTGACCACTGTGACCATTATAACCAGCCTGACCATTATAACCAGCCTGACCACTGTGACCATTATAACCAGCCTGACCACTGTGACCATTATAACCAGCCTGACCACTGTGACCATTATAACCAGCCTGACCATTATAACCAGCCTGACCATTATAACCAGCCTGACCATTATAACCAGCCTGACCACATTTATAACCAGCCTGACCATTATTATAACCAGCCTGACCACTGTGACCATTATAACCAGCCTGACCACTGTGACCATTATAACCAGCCTGACCACTGTGATCATTATAACCAGCCTGACCACTGTGAACCATTATAACCAGCCTGATCCCACTGTGATCATTATAACCAGCCTGACCACTGACCACTGTGACCATTATAACCAGACCATTATAACCAGCCTGACCACTGTGACCATTATAACCAGCCTGACCACTGACCATTATAACCAGCCTGACCACTGTGACCATTATAACCAGCCTGACCACTGTGACCATATAACCAGCCTGACCATTATAACCAGCCTGACCACTGTGATTATAACCAGCCTGACCATTATAACCAGTGACCATTATAACCAACCTGACCATTATAACCAGCCTGACCACTGTGACCCTTATAACCAGCCTGACCACTGTGACCATTATAACCAGCCTGACCACTGTGACCATTATAACCAGCCTGACCATTATAACCAGCCTGACCACTGTGACCATTATAACCAGCCTGACCACTGTGACCATTATAACCAGCCTGACCATTATAACCAGCCTGACCACTGTGACCATTATAACCAGCCTGACCATTATATTATAACCAGCCTGACCACTGTGACCATTATAACCAGCCTTATAACCAGACCACTGTGACCATTATAACCAGCCTGACCATTATAACCAGCCTGACCACTGTGACCATTATAACCAGCCTGACCACTGTGACCATTATAACCAGCCTGACCACTGTGACCATTATAACCAGCCTGACCATTATAACCAGCCTGACCACTGTGACCATTATAACCAGCCTGACCACTGTGACCATTATAACCAGCCTGACCACTGTGACCATTATAACCAGCCTGACCACTGTGACCATTATAACCAGCCTGACCATTATAACCAGCCTGACCACTGTGACCATTATAACCAGCCTGACCACTGACCACTGACCATTATAACCAGCCTGACCACTGACCACTGACCATTATAACCAGCCTGACCACTTGATTATAACCAGCCTGACCACTTATAACCAGCCTGACCACTGTGATCATTATAACCAGCCTGACCACTGTGACCATTATAACCAGCCTGACCACTGTGACCATTATAACCAGCCTGACCACTGTGACCATTATAACCAGCCTGACCATTATAACCAGACTGACCACTGTGACCATTATAACCAGCCTGACCATTATAACCAGCCTGACCACTGTGACCATTATAACCAGCCTGACCACTGTGACCATTATAACCAGCCTGACCATTATAACCAGTCTGACCACTGTGACCATTATAACCAGCCTGACCACTATGACCATTATAACCAGCCTGACCACTGTGATCATTATAACCAGCCTGACCACTGTGGCCATTTTAGACCAAGCCTCCATCGTCAATGAGGTGCTCTGGCTCTGTGGGGGAACTTCCCCGTCGATCCCGTCTCACAAATGTCAGCGAATTGAACAGAAGGTCTTGGCTTCATGTGACCTTCAGGTCATCCTGAGCTTAGTGGGCACCACAGCAGGGCCTCTCCTCAGCGCCGGTTCAACGTATCGACCTCACGTGACTGTGTTGTTCAATACTTCACACTGACGACGCTCTTAAAGACACAGGAAAACAAAAACACTCCAACAGGAACATGTTTTATTTTAAACGGGACCATTTCTTATTTTTCAGATCATAATTACATCATTTCAAACCAGTGAAGGAGAGAAGGAACCCAGATGCTCGGTCAGACTAATGAAACTAGTATCATTTATGAAGAGAGTATATTTACACTGAAAGGATATAAGAATCAGATCCCCACAGAACTGATGGACCATGTCCCAAATGGCACCCTATTCCCTATGTGGTGCACTACTTTAGACCCGAGCCCTTGATCAAGGGTAGTGCACGACATAGGGAACAGGGTGCCATTTGGAACATAGAAGTCGACGATGCCTCTCACAAAATCCCAAACGGTTGGTTTTTGCAAATAAAATGAACTACTGATGAGGCACGTGTCTGAGGCAAAAATAAAATAAAAGAATAGACAGAAAAAAAATGTAATTGGAATATAAAGTTAAATAACAGACCAGTTGATTAATACTCAAGCATTTATAATACAAAATAAAACAAAACAAACCCCCAGAGAAAATGTGTTCATCCCAAATTGCACCCTAATTCCCTACATAGTGCAGACTACTTTTGTAGTGCAGACTAGAGTGCCATTTGGGACTCTCATCCAACTACACTACCAGCCCTGAACACGGGTTAGGAGAGGAATTCCATCTCACATTATAAGCTTATTACAACCCCAAATCATTCATCAGCATTAGAAGAAAAAGAAAGAAAGTTATTTACAATCATATTGTCCAACACTCTTAATAGTTTGAATGACAACGTAAACCCACCTTATTGCGCCAACGTGGGGTTAGAAACTAACTGTAACCAGGGGGGGGGGGGGGGGTGTTAATAGTCACGACCTTCTAGATTTCCTGTTTCCACTTGACAGAGGTGAATAAGGGATGTTTCATTGATGTGCAGTAGGTTATGGACCTCCAACAGGTATTTCCTGCACTCCAGACTACATTATGTATAGATGTGTGTACACACGACTCTGGTGTCTTGCTGCTCTGACAAAAATGCGTCTTCCACACAGTAGACAAGGGTTGTGTTCCAAACGGCCCCGTCTCCTTATTTAGACCAGTGGGCCCTGGTCACCGTACGCAGTCAGGGTGTAACGTAACAATAGTGTCCCTCCAGCCCAGGGAGGGTGAGGGGGGCGGGGTGAGGGTGAGTGGGGTGAGGGGGCGTGGCAGAGTAAACAGGAAAATCCATTGGTTTAGTTTTTGGTTAACGACTCAGTCCACCTTCACTACGCTATAGATCTTGGTGACGAACCAGAAACAGGCGAAGAATCCAATCGTTCCTGATGGAGAGAGAGACAAGACATTTAATTGACAGAAAGAGAGAAACTATGAAAATCACACTTTCCCAGGGCCATTTGTCAATCCCACATCCTGCTGTCTAGGAAACTCTCATTGAAACTCTCAAACTCTCACCATCCGACTGTGTGTGTGTGTGTGTGAAAACGAGTAGAGCTACACCTCAACCCCAGAAAGGCAGCATAACAGTCAGGGTGGGAGGATGCCCAGTCCTATTTGGTCCAGTCCATTAAACTGGACTAATGAGGATAACCTCTGACCTCTGACCTGGTCCATCCTCTTCATGGCGAGCTACAGTGTGATCCCCCCCAGCTACCTACCTGTGAATAAGAAGAAGATGAGAGCCATGATCATGGTGTAACCAAAGTAGAGGATGGTGCTCGCCAATCCTGTGATCTGGAGCTTGGAGAAGAAGTAGTGGATGGCATAGACCAGGAAGTAGACGGCCGTGAAACCACTGGTCAGGAAGGAACGCCACTGCCAGTGGTAGTCCTGATGGAGAGAGACAGAGAGAACAGTTAGATATCTCTGTGTTTATAACATCTTTACTAAGACAAGACCACTGGTCAGGAAGGAACGCCACTGCCAGTGGTAGTCCTGATGGAGAGAGACAGAGAGAACAGTTAGATATCTCTGTGTTTATAACATCTTCACTAAGACAAGACCACTGGTCAGGAAGGAACGCCACTGCCAGTGGTAGTCCTGATGGAGAGAGACAGAGAGAAAACAGTTAGATATCTCTGTGTTTATAACATCTTCACTAAGACAAGACCACTGGTCAGGAAGGAACGCCACTGCCAGTGGTAGTCCTGATGGAGAGAGACAGAGAGAACAGTTAGATATCTCTGTGTTTATAACATCTTTACTAAGACAAGACCACTGGTCAGGAAGGAACGCCACTGCCAGTGGTAGTCCTGATGGAGAGAGACAGAGAGAACAGTTAGATATCTCTGTGTTTATAACATCTTTACTAAGACAAGACCACTGGTCAGGAAGGAACGCCACTGCCAGTGGTAGTCCTGATGGAGAGAGGGAACGTAGCGCTTCCTTAATTCAACTTCCTGTTATTCCTTTTATCCTGTCTCCTCTCCTCCTCAACCGTCGTGGAGAAGGAGGTTCCAGGTCCCTTGTTTGGGAACTTCTCTTTTAAAGAGAGAAGCTGTTAGGAACCAAGGAAAGAGGATTTGAGAAACAGTCCCTTCATCCTCGTCATTAAGGGCACTATTGCCATTGGTCACATGACCCGACCAGGAAATACTCAGATCGTCATAACTCAGTACAGAGGAGGAAGTAGCACAGTAGGATGGTGTGTGTGTGTGTGTGTGTGGTGTCTTACCTCAGCACAGAGGTGGAAGTAGCAGAGTAGGATGGTGTGTGTGTGTGTGTGTCTTACCTCAGCACAGAGGTGGAAGTAGCAGAGTAGGATGGTGGCCTCAGAGCAGGTGATTACCAGGATGATGAACACCAGAAACAGGAAACCAAACATGTAGTACATCTGGTGAGACCTGGTGTGAAACACAACCATACATCATAAAGATAACCCACTGCTCTAGCATCTGGTGAGACACAACCATACATCATAAAGATAACCCACTGCTCTAGCATCTGGTGAGACACAACCATACATCATAAAGATAACCCACTGCTCTAGCATCTGGTGAGACACAACCATACATCATAAAGATAACCCACTGCTCTAGCATCTGGTGAGACACAACCATACATCATAAAGATAACCCACTGCTCTAGCATCTGGTGAGACACAACCATACATCATAAAGATAACCCACTGCTCTAGCATCTGGTGAGACACAACCATACATCATAAAGATAACCCACTGCTCTAGCATCTGGTGAGACACAACCATACATCATAAGAGATAACCCACTGCTCTACCATCTGGTGAGACAACCATACATCATAAAGATAACCCACTGCTCTAGCATCTGGTGAGACCTGGTGTGAGACACAACCATACATCATAAAGATAACCCACTGCTCTAGCATCTGGTGAGACCTGGTGTGAGACACAACCATACATCATAAAGAAAACCAGTTAAAACATGCTGTCCTCTGCTTCACTCCAACCACTAGTCAACCTACAGAGCCGTAGTCAGTTACTCACTCAACCCCGTTCACACTTCTCCAAACCTCACCCGTTCACCTTTCACCTCACTGACTGGTTCTGCCTTCACGACAAGCTGCTCGTGTAGCAGTCCCAAAACAGAGCAGCAGTGTCTGCAGGGTAGCTGAACTGAGACACTCACCAGATGCTGTTGAGGATGAAGAAGAGCTGGATGAAGATACAGCCGAACGGGAGGATCCCCCCCATGACGATCCCTGGGAGAGATCTGGTGTAGAACGACTGCTCCGGGATCTGACGAGGGATCTGATTGGTCCGCACAGGGTGCTCAATCCCCTGAAATGCACCAATCACACGACAGAGGGGAGGAGTATGAAAGGCATGATATGCACACAGACTTGTGTGTGTGTGTGTGACAGAACGTTTGTTTGAATGTATTCACATATTGACGTGTGCTTGTACTCACGGTCTTCTTGAAGCCGAAGTAGGCCCCTATGAAGGTGAGGGGCACAGAGATGCAGAACCACAGAGCCAAGATGGCCACCAGGGTGCCGAAGGGCATGGCTGCAGACGAGCCCTCTCCCCACAGGATAAGATTCATCACAAAGAAATCAGCAAACACAACCCTGAACACAGAGACAGAACTATCAACCCTGAACACAGAGACAGAACTATCAACCCTGAACACAGAGACAGAACTATCAACCCTGAACACAGAGACAGAACTATCAACCCTGAACACAGAGACAGAACTATCAACCCTGAACACAGAGACAGAACTATCAACCCTGAACACAGAGACAGAACTATCAACCCTGAACACAGAGACAGAACTATCAACCCTGAACACAGAGACAGAACTATCGACCCTGAACACAGAGACAGAACTATCGACCCTGAACACAGAGACAGAACTATCGACCCTGAACACAGAGACAGAACTATCGACCCTGAACACAGAGACAGAACTATCAACCCTGAACACAGAGACAGAAGTCAACTATCAACCCTGACCGTAACCACAAACTACCGTCTATCTCCTCAACCAATGTAAAGTCAGACTCACCCAGGACACAGAGACAGAAGTCAACTAACAACCCTGACCGTAACCAAACTACCGTCTATCTCCTCAACCAATGTAAAGTCAGACTCACCCAGGACACAGAGACAGAACTAACAACCCTGACCGTAACCAAACTAACGTCTATCTCCTCAACCAATGTAAAGTCAGACTCACCCAGGACACAGAGACAGAAGTCAACTAACAACCCTGACCGTAACCAAACTACCGTCTATCTCCTCAACCAATGTAAAGTCAGACTCACCCAGGACACAGAGACAGAAGTCAACTAACAACCCTGACCGTAACCAAACTACCGTCTATCTCCTCAACCAATGTAAAGTCAGACTCACCCAGGACACAGAGACAGAAGTCAACTAACAACCCTGACCGTAACCAAACTACCGTCTATCTCCTCAACCAATGTAAAGTCAGACTCACCCAGGACACAGAGACAGAAGTCAACTAACAACCCTGACCGTAACCAAACTACCGTCTATCTCCTCAACCAATGTAAAGTCAGACTCACCCAGGACACAGAGACAGAACTAACAACCCTGACCGTAACCAAACTACCGTCTATCTCCTCAACCAATGTAAAGTCAGACTCACCCAGGACACAGAGACAGAACTAACAACCCTGACCGTAACCAAACTAACGTCTATCTCCTCAACCAATGTAAAGTCAGACTCACCCAGGACACAGAGACAGAAGTCAACTAACAACCCTGACCGTAACCAAACTACCGTCTATCTCCTCAACCAATGTAAAGTCAGACTCACCCAGGACACAGAGACAGAAGTCAACTAACAACCCTGACCGTAACCAAACTACCGTCTATCTCCTCAACCAATGTAAAGTCAGACTCACCCAGGACACAGAGACAGAAGTCAACTAACAACCCTGACCGTAACCAAACTACCGTCTATCTCCTCAACCAATGTAAAGTCAGACTCACCCAGGACACAGAGACAGAAGTCAACTAACAGCCCTGACCGTAACCAAACTACCGTCTATCTCCTCAACCAATGTAAAGTCAGACTCACCCAGGACACAGAGACAGAAGTCAACTAACAACCCTGACCGTAACCAAACTACCGTCTATCTCCTCAACCAATGTAAAGTCAGACTCACCCAGGACACAGAGACAGAAGTCAACTAACAACCCTGACCGTAACCAAACTACCGTCTATCTCCTCAACCAATGTAAAGTCAGACTCACCCAGGACACAGAGACAGAAGTCAACTAACAACCCTGACCGTAACCAAACTACCGTCTATCTCCTCAACCAATGTAAAGTCAGACTCACCCAGGACACAGAGACAGAACTAACAACCCTGACCGTAACCAAACTACCGTCTATCTCCTCAACCAATGTAAAGTCAGACTCACCCAGGACACAGAGACAGAACTAACAACCCTGACCGTAACCAAACTACCGTCTATCTCCTCAACCAATGTAAAGTCAGACTCACCCAGGACACAGAGACAGAACTATCAACCCTGACCGTAACCAAACTACCGTCTATCTCCTCAACCAATGTAAAGTCAGACTCACCCAGGACACAGAGACAGAACTAACAACCCTGACCGTAACCAAACTACCGTCTATCTCCTCAACCAATGTAAAGTCAGACTCACCCAGGACACAGAGACAGAAGTCAACTATCAACCCTGACCGTAACCAAACTACCGTCTATCTCCTCAACCAATGTAAAGTCAGACTCACCCAGGACACAGAGACAGAAGTCAACTAACAGCCCTGACCGTAACAAACTACCGTCTATCTCCTCAACCAATGTAAAGTCAGACTCACCCAGGACACAGAGACAGAACTAACAGCCCTGACCGTAACCAAACTACCGTCTATCTCCTCAACCAATGTAAAGTCAGACTCACCCAGGACACAGAGACAGAAGTCAACTATCAACCCTGACCGTAACCAAACTACCGTCTATCTCCTCAACCAATGTAAAGTCAGACTCACCCAGGACACAGAGACAGAACTAACAGCCCTGACCGTAACCAAACTACCGTCTATCTCCTCAACCAATGTAAAGTCAGACTCACCCAGGACACAGAGACAGAACTAACAACCCTGACCGTAACCAAACTACCGTCTATCTCCTCAACCAATGTAAAGTCAGACTCACCCAGGACACAGAGACAGAAGTCAACTAACAACCCTGACCGTAACCAAACTACCGTCTATCTCCTCAACCAATGTAAAGTCAGACTCACCCAGGACACAGAGACAGAAGTCAACTAACAACCCTGACCGTAACCAAACTACCGTCTATCTCCTCAACCAATGTAAAGTCAGACTCACCCAGGACACAGAGACAGAACTAACAGCCCTGACCGTAACCAAACTACCGTCTATCTCCTCAACCAATGTAAAGTCAGACTCACCCAGGACACAGAGACAGAAGTCAACTATCAACCCTGACCGTAACCAAACTACCGTCTATCTCCTCAACCAATGTAAAGTCAGACTCACCCAGGACACAGAGACAGAACTAACAACCCTGACCGTAACCAAACTACCGTCTATCTCCTCAACCAATGTAAAGTCAGACTCACCCAGGACACAGAGACAGAACTAACAACCCTGACCGTAACCAAACTACCGTCTATCTCCTCAACCAATGTAAAGTCAGACTCACCCAGGACACAGAGACAGAACTATCAACCCTGACCGTAACCAAACTACCGTCTATCTCCTCAACCAATGTAAAGTCAGACTCACCCAGGACACAGAGACAGAAGTCAACTAACAACCCTGACCGTAACCAAACTACCGTCTATCTCCTCAACCAATGTAAAGTCAGACTCACCCAGGACACAGAGACAGAACTAACAACCCTGACCGTAACCAAACTACCGTCTATCTCCTCAACCAATGTAAAGTCAGACTCACCCAGGACACAGAGACAGAAGTCAACTATCAACCCTGACCGTAACCAAACTACCGTCTATCTCCTCAACCAATGTAAAGTCAGACTCACCCAGGACACAGAGACAGAAGTCAACTAACAGCCCTGACCGTAACCAAACTACCGTCTATCTCCTCAACCAATGTAAAGTCAGACTCACCCAGGACACAGAGACAGAACTAACAGCCCTGACCGTAACCAAACTACCGTCTATCTCCTCAACCAATGTAAAGTCAGACTCACCCAGGACACAGAGACAGAAGTCAACTATCAACCCTGACCGTAACCAAACTACCGTCTATCTCCTCAACCAATGTAAAGTCAGACTCACCCAGGACACAGAGACAGAACTAACAGCCCTGACCGTAACCAAACTACCGTCTATCTCCTCAACCAATGTAAAGTCAGACTCACCCAGGACACAGAGACAGAACTAACAACCCTGACCGTAACCAAACTACCGTCTATCTCCTCAACCAATGTAAAGTCAGACTCACCCAGGACACAGAGACAGAAGTCAACTAACAACCCTGACCGTAACCAAACTAACGTCTATCTCCTCAACCAATGTAAAGTCAGACTCACCCAGGACACAGAGACAGAAGTCAACTAACAACCCTGACCGTAACCAAACTACCGTCTATCTCCTCAACCAATGTAAAGTCAGACTCACCCAGGACACAGAGACAGAACTAACAGCCCTGACCGTAACCAAACTACCGTCTATCTCCTCAACCAATGTAAAGTCAGACTCACCCAGGACACAGAGACAGAAGTCAACTATCAACCCTGACCGTAACCAAACTACCGTCTATCTCCTCAACCAATGTAAAGTCAGACTCACCCAGGACACAGAGACAGAACTAACAGCCCTGACCGTAACCAAACTACCGTCTATCTCCTCAACCAATGTAAAGTCAGACTCACCCAGGACACAGAGACAGAACTATCAACCCTGACCGTAACCAAACTACCGTCTATCTCCTCAACCAATGTAAAGTCAGACTCACCCAGGACACAGAGACAGAAGTCAACTAACAACCCTGACCGTAACCAAACTACCGTCTATCTCCTCAACCAATGTAAAGTCAGACTCACCCAGGACACAGAGACAGAACTAACAACCCTGACCGTAACCAAACTACCGTCTATCTCCTCAACCAATGTAAAGTCAGACTCACCCAGGACACAGAGACAGAACTAACAGCCCTGACCGTAACCAAACTACCGTCTATCTCCTCAACCAATGTAAAGTCAGACTCACCCAGGACACAGAGACAGAACTAACAACCCTGACCGTAACCAAACTACCGTCTATCTCCTCAACCAATGTAAAGTCAGACTCACCCAGGACACAGAGACAGAACTAACAACCCTGACCGTAACCAAACTACCGTCTATCTCCTCAACCAATGTAAAGTCAGACTCACCCAGGACACAGAGACAGAAGTCAACTATCAACCCTGACCGTAACCAAACTACCGTCTATCTCCTCAACCAATGTAAAGTCAGACTCACCCAGGACACAGAGACAGAAGTCAACTAACAGCCCTGACCGTAACCAAACTACCGTCTATCTCCTCAACCAATGTAAAGTCAGACTCACCCAGGACACAGAGACAGAAGTCAACTATCAACCCTGACCGTAACCAAACTACCGTCTATCTCCTCAACCAATGTAAAGTCAGACTCACCCAGGACACAGAGACAGAAGTCAACTAACAGCCCTGACCGTAACCAAACTACCGTCTATCTCCTCAACCAATGTAAAGTCAGACTCACCCAGGACACAGAGACAGAACTAACAGCCCTGACCGTAACCAAACTACCGTCTATCTCCTCAACCAATGTAAAGTCAGACTCACCCAGGACACAGAGACAGAAGTCAACTATCAACCCTGACCGTAACCAAACTACCGTCTATCTCCTCAACCAATGTAAAGTCAGACTCACCCAGGACACAGAGACAGAACTAACAGCCCTGACCGTAACCAAACTACCGTCTATCTCCTCAACCAATGTAAAGTCAGACTCACCCAGGACACAGAGACAGAACTAACAACCCTGACCGTAACCAAACTACCGTCTATCTCCTCAACCAATGTAAAGTCAGACTCACCCAGGACACAGAGACAGAAGTCAACTATCAACCCTGACCGTAACCAAACTACCGTCTATCTCCTCAACCAATGTAAAGTCAGACTCACCCAGGACACAGAGACAGAAGTCAACTAACAACCCTGACCGTAACCAAACTACCGTCTATCTCCTCAACCAATGTAAAGTCAGACTCACCCAGGACACAGAGACAGAACTAACAGCCCTGACCGTAACCAAACTACCGTCTATCTCCTCAACCAATGTAAAGTCAGACTCACCCAGGACACAGAGACAGAAGTCAACTATCAACCCTGACCGTAACCAAACTACCGTCTATCTCCTCAACCAATGTAAAGTCAGACTCACCCAGGACACAGAGACAGAACTAACAGCCCTGACCGTAACCAAACTACCGTCTATCTCCTCAACCAATGTAAAGTCAGACTCACCCAGGACACAGAGACAGAACTAACAACCCTGACCGTAACCAAACTACCGTCTATCTCCTCAACCAATGTAAAGTCAGACTCACCCAGGACACAGAGACAGAAGTCAACTATCAACCCTGACCGTAACCAAACTACCGTCTATCTCCTCAACCAATGTAAAGTCAGACTCACCCAGGACACAGAGACAGAAGTCAACTAACAACCCTGACCGTAACCAAACTACCGTCTATCTCCTCAACCAATGTAAAGTCAGACTCACCCAGGACACAGAAAGCAGGTCAGCAGGACGTTAGTCTTCCATTTCTCCCCACCAAAGGCTGCCACATCGCAGAGAGAGAGAGAGCAGACGTGAAGACAAACAGCAACTCTTGGAAGACAAACAGACGTAGCTTGGAAATTCAAACTTCTTTCTTTACTTCCAAGGTGTTGAGGCATACAGCCTTTAGCAGGGAGGCAGGATTCAGGCCATAGAGCATGTGTTGCTAGGGAGGGTTGGGTTGGGGGGACCCCTACTGCTACAGGCCTCTCAGAACACTGCACCAGTAATTGACACAGAGACTATCGCGCCCCCGCTGACACTGATTGGGCCTAACGAGCTACCCTTCAGCACAGTTGGGTCGTGACCGGTCGACTTTTCAGGGTCAAGTTGGGGTCGTGACCCTTTCCCCCCTCAGCCCAAATGTTCACTTACACTTGTAGAAGCGGGCAGCCACGTAGCCGGCTGGTGTGCCCAGTAGGACCCAGAGCACCACGGCACACGTCATCAGGGCACCGCGGTTCGCCGGGGACAGGAAGCCCAGGCAGGCAAAGACTGGACGAGGGGAACACAGAGTACATGGATGAGAAAATAAAACACACCGTTGGTTTTGACTGAACAACTAAATAACTAAGATGACTGAACTGTGTGCTATTATTGTTGGTCCTTTTCTGCTACTGAATAACTAAATAACCAAGATGACCATCAGTGACTACATTAAATAACAAAGATGACTGTCAGTGACTACATTAAATAACCAAGATGACCGTCAGTGACTACATTAAATAACTAAGATGACCGTCAGTGACTACATTAAATAACCAAGATGACTGTCAGTGACTACATTAAATAACTAAGATGACTGGCAGTGACTACATTAAATAACTGTCAGTGACTACATTAAATAACTAAGATGACTGTCAGTGACTACATTAAATAACCAAGATGACTGTCAGTGACTACATTAAATAACTGTCAGTGACTACATTAAATAACTAAGATGACTGTCAGTGACTACATTAAATAACCAAGATGACTGTCAGTGACTACATTAAATAACTAAGATGACCGTCAGTGACTACATTAAATAACCAAGATGACTGTCAGTGACTACATTAAATAACTAAGATGAATGTCAGTGACTACATTAAATAACTGTCAGTGACTACATTAAATAACTAAGATGACTGTCAGTGACTACATTAAATAACTGTCAGTGACTACATTAAATAACCAAGATGACCGTCAGTGACTACATTAAATAACCAAGATGACTGTCAGTGACTACATTAAATAACTGTCAGTTACTAAATTAAATAACTAAGATGACTGTCAGTGACTACATTAAATAACCAAGATGACTGTCAGTGACTACATTAAATAACTGTCAGTGACTACATTAAATAACTGTCAGTGACTACATTAAATAACTGTCAGTGACTACATTAAATAACTGTCAGTGACTACATTAAATAACTGTCAGTGACTACATTAAATAACTGTCAGTTACTACATTAAATAACTGTCAGTGACTACATTAAATAACTAAGATGACTGTCAGTGACTACATTAAATAACCAAGATGACTGTCAGTGACTACATTAAATAACTGTCAGTGACTACATTAAATAACTAAGATGACTGTCAGTGACTACATTAAATAACTGTCAGTGACTACATTAAATAACCAAGATGACCGTCAGTGACTACATTAAATAACTGTCAGTGACTACATTAAATAACCAAGATGACTGTCAGTGACTACATTAAATAACTGTCAGTGACTACATTAAATAACTGTCAGTGACTACATTAAATAACTGTCAGTGACTACATTAAATAACTGTCAGTGACTACATTAAATAACTGTCAGTGACTACATTAAATAACTGTCAGTGACTACATTAAATAACTGTCAGTGACTACATTAAATAACTGTCAGTGACTACATTAAATAACTGTCAGTGACTACATTAAATAACTGTCAGTGACTACATTAAATAACTGTCAGTGACTACATTAAATAACTGTCAGTGACTACATTAAATAACTGTCAGTGACTACATTAAATAACTGTCAGTGACTACATTAAATAACTGTCAGTGACTACATTAAATAACTAAGATGACTCTCAGTTAATGCATTAAATAAGTGAAACACTATTCCTAATTTCAGAGTAGAAGTAACTAAGTACTAACTACTTCCTCTATACTATATGCTACCTTGCTAATTTGTTTTTGGGTAATGACAAAATAAATGTTCTGGACAAGTGTAGAAGGTTTGTTTTTTGCATTCCAACAAGTCAACACCAGGTAGACAGAAACACAGAGCCGTAGATTGCAGAACTCACAGAGAGTGACGAACATCATGATGAAGATCTGAGTTCCTGATCCCAGAAAGACAGAGAGGAGCATGCCTTTCCTGGGAGCCCGGAAGACGTCTCCATGGACCAGCTTCCAGCCAAACTCCTCCTGGGCATCTTCCTGCCACGACCAGCAGAGAGGGAGGAGGGGGACACCTTCACTTAGTTTCACTTTCAAGTGGATTTATCCCATATAACATCTTCATCACCACATCGCTCACTATAAAAAAGACCATCACAAAACAGCAAGAATGTTCAGGCCAAATGAGGAGAGGACAGGGAGGGTGTGAGGGGGGGAACCCAGCGGGATATAACAGGGGGGAGAAGATGAGGGAGTGGGGTCTCTCCTGTCAATTAGCGGTGATAGACTTCAGAGGGTTGGAACACGAGCAGGCTGGTCGCCGCGGTGACGCTACCTGTCAGTCTGATCGCTAGGGGGAGGGGCTGAAGGGAGTCTGATCGCTAGGGGGAGGGGCTGAGGGCACAGAGTAGCTGAAATAATGACTGATCTCAGAGAGAGACAGATAGAGACTACAGTACTGGTAGGTGAGGGGGTCGGGGGTGAGAGGTGCTGGTGGGGGGGTAATATAGATGCATGTCACCCCTAGTGACCCCCACAAGCCTTCCTAGAGAACATCTGCCATCAGTTTTCCTGGAGATGGTAGATGGAGGGGACAAGGTCACACACCCGAGGTCATAACCAAAGCCTCCACCAGCTGGCTGAAGCCAATCAGAGCTTGGAGCCAGTTGTTGGGGTTCTGTGTGTCTGCACCAGACCAGTAGACCAGACCACTGCCCTGTCACTCCTCATCAGGGACATGTCTGTGTGTTTGTGTCTGTACCAGACCAGTAGACCAGACCACTGCCCTGTCACTCCTCATCAGGGACATGTCTGTGTGTTTGTGTCTGCACCAGACCAGTAGACCAGACCACTGCCCTGTCACTCCTCATCAGGGACATGTCTGTGTGTTTGTGTCTGCACCAGACCAGTAGACCAGACCACTGCCCTGTCACTCCTCATCAGGGACATGTCTGTGTGTTTGTGTCTGTACCAGACCAGTAGACCAGACCACTGCCCTGTCACTCCTCATCAGGGACATGTCTGTGTGTTTGTGTCTGTACCAGACCAGTAGACCAGACCACTGCCCTGTCACTCCTCATCAGGGACATGTCTGTGTGTTTGTGTCTGTACCAGACCAGTAGACCAGACCACTGCCCTGTCACTCCTCATCAGGGACATGTCTGTGTGTTTGTGTCTGTACCAGACCAGTAGACCAGACCACTGCCCTGTCACTCCTCATCAGGGACATGTCTGTGTGTTTGTGTGCACTAGATAACCCTTGCCAGTGTCACACAGACAGAGCCCTCATATGTGACACATCCCACAAACCAACATGGCGGACTGGGACCTGAAGGGAAACCAACATGGCGGACTGGGACCGTGGGACCTGAAGGGAAACCAACATGGCGGACTGGGACCTGAAGGGAAACCAACATGGCGGACTGGGACCGTGGGACCTGAAGGGAAACCAACATGGCGGACTGGGACCGTGGGACCTGAAGGGAAACCAACATGGCGGACTGGGACCTGAAGGGAAACCAACATGGCGGACTGGGACCGTGGGACCTAAAGGGAAACCAACATGGCGGACTGGGACCTGAAGGGAAACCAACATGGCGGACTGGGACCTGAAGGGAAACCAACATGGCGGACTGGGACCTGAAGGGAAACCAACATGGCGGACTGGGACCTGAAGGGAAACCAACATGGCGGACTGGGACCTGAAGGGAAACCAACATGGCGGACTGGGACCGTGGGACCTAAAGGGAAACCAACATGGCGGACTGGGACCTGAAGGGAAACCAACATGGCGGACTGGGACCGTGGGACCTAAAGGGAAACCAACATGGCGGACTGGGACCTGAAGGGAAACCAACATGGCGGACTGGGACCTGAAGGGAAACCAACATGGCGGACTGGGACCTGAAGGGAAACCAACATGGCGGACTGGGACCTGAAGGGAAACCAACATGGCGGACTGGGACCTGAAGGGAAACCAACATGGGGGACTGGGACCTGAAGGGAAACCAACATGGCGGACTGGGACCTGAAGGGAAACCAACATGGCGGACTGGGACCTGAAGGGAAACCAACATGGCGGACTGGGACCGTGGGACCTGAAGGGAAACCAACATGGCGGACTGGGACCGTGGGACCTAAAGGGAAACCAACATGGCGGACTGGGACCGTGGGACCTAAAGGGAAACCAATCAGCTAGATTACTGTGGAGGATTTACCAGACTCACCACAGAGTCCATCTGGTTGTATCTGGCAATGTCCTTATGTAGAGTCCTCAGCATGATCATAGCCACCATACCAGACAGGAAGAGAACGATCACCAGAGAGTTCATGATGCTGGGGGACAAGACAATACACACACAGTTACAGACAGAAGGTGTGTGTGTGTGTGTGTGTGTGTGTGAGAGACTCACCTGAACCACTGAATGTTGGTGTGAGGCATGGACTCCAGAATGTAGTCCCAGCGTGAGGCCCATCTGATGTCTGTGTCCTCCTAGATACAACACAGGCATTTATATTACACCCACTGAACAGAGCACATGACTAACCTCTCCTGAGACCTGACCACTCGCATTAGCTCCCCAAGCGTATGTCTAGGCTTTAGCTCAGTGGGCTAGCCGGCGTTAGAGCACGTAGGCAACCCGAGACTGAACCTAGTCAGTCACACAGACAGAGGCATTTCCATTTACAAACGTTTGTGGGGTTTAGAAACATACCATAAACTGGACAGAGTAGGTATAGCCGATCTTCAGCTCTCCACTGAACTTGTTGTTCAGGTACATGGGCCCTCCTGCACAGTCGGGGGCCTCCACTTTGGTGTGTTTATAGCTTTGGAGGAGAGGAGGAAGAGGGGAGGAAGAGAGGTGAGGAAGAGGTGAGGAAGAAGAGGGGAGGAAGAAGAGGGGAGGAAGAAGAGGGGAGGAAGAAGAGGGGAGGAAGAGCGGTGGAAGAAGAGGGGAGGAAGAGAGGTGAGGAAGAGAGGGGAGGAAGAGAGGGGAGGAAGAGAGGGGAGGAAGAGAGGGGAGGAAGAGAGGGGAGGAAGAGAGGGGAGGAAGAGAGGGGAGAAAGAGAGGGGAGGAAGAGAGGGGAGGAAGAAGAGGAAAAGAGGAGGAGGTGGGAAGGAGGAGAGAATAAGTCACAATAAATAAATACTTGATGTGAATTAAAGAGAGACATCGTTACTTTGAGTAGAAACACACATTATCTAAGAGAGAACATTTCACGGAGACTAGAGAAGTAAATAATGAATTGCTAGAAAACCCTAAGGGGTGGATTCTAACTTCACATCAATGAATGACTAAGTGACAGTGAGGATTGTCCCCGTTTGACCTCCTACCTCTTGGGCTCCATCTTGGCAGCGACCAGTCTCGCCCCAGCAGCCTCGTTCTCCACCACATGATAGTGAATGGTGATGTCAACATGGTTGAAGACGTAGAATGTGTCTTTGTCCTTAAAGTCAGACTGGATCGAGGAAACACATAAGTTATGCGCTTTATAAAACGTGTTATAAGCAAATATAAGCCTTTATAATGTCTTATAATATGTTATGTCTATCTAGCAAAACGTTTAACTGACTAAAAAAATGAAAATGGCCCGACTCAGAGGCCTGACCTCCACACACAGGATATGAATGGACTCACGTTGACGACACAAGCGTCTTTGGGTCGTCCCGCCTCAGTGACGTAGCAGCCAATGGGAAACCCTGGGTTACAGAACTTCTGTCCGTCCTCCACGTCATAACACCAGGTCACCGGCATGTTGTCCACTATCCTACAGGAGACACACAGGGATACAGCATGTTGTCCACTATACAGGAGAGAGACAGGGATACAGCATGTTGTCCACTATCCTACAGGAGAGAGACAGGGATACAGCATGTTGTCCACTATCCTACAGGAGACAGACAGGGATACAGCATGTTGTCCACTATCCTACAGGAGACAGACAGGGATACAGCATGTTGTCCACTATCCTACAGGAGACAGACAGGGATACAGCATGTTGTCCACTATCCGCCCGGAGACAGACAGGGATACAGCATGTTGTCCACTATCCTACAGGAGACAGACAGGGATACAGCATGTTGTCCACTATCCTACAGGAGACAGACAGAGATACAGCATGTTGTCCACTATCCTACAGGAGACAGACAGGGATACAGCATGTTGTCCACTATCCTACAGCAGACAGACAGGGATACAGCATGTTGTCCACTATCCTACAGCAGACAGACAGGGATACAGCATGTTGTCCACTATCCTACAGGAGACAGACAGGGATACAGCATGTTGTCCACTATCCTACAGGAGACAGACAGGGATACAGCATGTTGTCCACTATCCTACAGGAGACAGACAGAGATACAGCATGTTGTCCACTATCCTACAGGAGACAGACAGGGATACAGCATGTTGTCCACTATCCTACAGGAGACAGACAGAGATACAGCATGTTGTCCACTATCCTACAGGAGACAGACAGAGATACAGCATGTTGTCCACTATCCTACAGGAGACAGACAGAGATACAGCATGTTGTCCACTATCCTACAGGAGACAGACAGAGATACAGCATGTTGTCCACTATCCTACAGGAGACAGACAGAGATACAGCATGTTGTCCACTATCCGCCCGGAGACAGACAGGGATACAGCATGTTGTCCACTATCCTACAGGAGACAGACAGAGATACAGCATGTTGTCCACTATCCTACAGGAGACAGACAGGGATACAGCATGTTGTCCACTATCCTACAGGAGACAGACAGGGATACAGCATGTTGTCCACTATCCTACAGGAGACAGACAGGGATACAGCATGTTGTCCACTATCCTACAGGAGACACACAGGGATACAGCATGTTGTCCACTATCCTACAGGAGACACACAGGGATACAGCATGTTGTCCACTATCCTACAGGAGAGACAGACAGGGATACAGCATGTTGTCCTCTATCCTACAGGAGACAGACAGGGATACAGCATGTTGTCCACTATCCTACAGGAGACAGACAGGGATACAGCATGTTGTCCACTATCCTACAGGAGACACACAGGGATACAGCATGTTGTCCACTATCCTACAGGAGACACACAGGGATACAGCATGTTGTCCACTATCCTACAGGAGACAGACAGTGATACAGCATGTTGTCCACTATCCTGCAGGAGACAGACAGGGATACAGCATGTTGTCCACTATCCTACAGGAGACACACAGGGATACAGCATGTTGTCCACTATCCTACAGGAGACACACAGGGATACAGCATGTTGTCCACTATCCTACAGGAGAGACAGGGATACAGCATGTTGTCCACTATCCTACAGGAGACAGACAGGGATACAGCATGTTGTCCACTATCCGCCCGGAGACAGACAGGGATACAGCATGTTGTCCACTATACAGGAGACAGACAGGGATACAGCATGTTGTCCACTATACAGGAGAGAGACAGGGATACAGCATGTTGTCCACTATCCTACAGGAGACAGACAGGGATACAGCATGTTGTCCACTATCCTACAGGAGACAGACAGGGATACAGCATGTTGTCCACTATCCTACAGGAGACAGACAGGGATACAGCATGTTGTCCACTATACAGGAGAGAGACAGGGATACAGCATGTTGTCCACTATCCTACAGGAGACAGACAGGGATACAGCATGTTGTCCACTATCCTACAGGAGACAGACAGGGATACAGCATGTTGTCCACTATCCTACAGGAGACAGACAGGGATACAGCATGTTGTCCACTATCCGCCCGGAGACAGACAGGGATACAGCATGTTGTCCACTATCCTACAGGAGACACACAGGGATACAGCATGTTGTCCACTATACAGGAGAGAGACAGGGATACAGCATGTTGTCCACTATCCTACAGGAGACAGACAGGGATACAGCATGTTGTCCACTATCCTACAGGAGACAGACAGGGATACAGCATGTTGTCCACTATCCTACAGGAGAGACAGACAGGGATACAGCATGTTGTCCACTATCCTACAGGAGACAGACAGGGATACAGCATGTTGACCACTATCCTACAGGAGAGAGACAGGGATACAGCATGTTGTCCACTATCCGCCCGGAGACAGACAGGGATACAGCATGTTGTCCACTATCCTACAGCAGACAGACAGGGATACAGCATGTTGTCCACTATCCTACAGGAGACAGACAGGGATACAGCATGTTGTCCACTATCCTGCAGGAGACAGACAGGGATACAGCATGTTGTCCACTATCCTACAGGAGAGACACAGGGATACAGCATGTTGTCCACTATCCTACAGGAGACAGACAGGGATACAGCATGTTGTCCACTATCCTACAGGAGAGACAGACAGGGATACAGCATGTTGTCCACTATCCTACAGGAGACAGACAGGGATACAGCATGTTGTCCACTATCCTACAGGAGACAGACAGGGATACAGCATGTTGTCCACTATCCTACAGGAGAGACAGACAGGGATACAGCATGTTGTCCACTATCCTACAGGAGACAGACAGGGATACAGCATGTTGTCCTCTATCCTACAGCAGACAGACAGGGATACAGCATGTTGTCCACTATCCTACAGGAGACAGACAGGGATACAGCATGTTGTCCACTATCCTGCAGGAGACAGACAGGGATACAGCATGTTGTCCACTATCCTACAGGAGACACACAGGGATACAGCATGTTGTCCACTATCCTACAGGAGACAGACAGGGATACAGCATGTTGTCCACTATCCTACAGGAGACAGACAGGGATACAGCATGTTGTCCACTATCCTACAGGAGAGACAGACAGGGATACAGCATGTTGTCCACTATCCTACAGGAGACAGACACAGGGATACAGCATGTTGTCCACTATCCTACAAGAGACAGACACAGGGATACAGCATGTTGTCCACTATCCTACAGGAGACAGACAGGGATACAGCATGTTGTCCACTATACAGCAGAGGTACAGGAGAGGTAGACACAGGGTTAAGGACAGTGTGCGGTTGAGACTGTGGTCCAATCCCAAATCGACCCCTAAACACTTGTGGAGATCTGATTGGATTTGAGAGGTGTAAGCTATATGGTAATAACTCCACCCTGTCCTCTGATAGGCTAGGAGGAAGTCTCACCATACATCGGATACCAGCGCTCGGCAACAAGAGTGGTTTTTGGGGCACCAAAGTTAGTATTTGTTTTGTTGGATTTGGGTCAAAAAAAGACCAGCAAAATCACCAGGAATTCAGCCAAAATGTTTTTTTTTTATATATAAATATTTAATCATATCAATGTGACCATGTTATACAATTTTTTTATTTTCAAATGCTCTCTCTTTTTGGGCTTAGTTATGGTCAATTTGCAGTGCACAAATGATTATCATGATGTTCTGACCCACCCTCCCATCCGCTCTGCCAACATACAGTCAGAGGTTTAATCTCGTCGCCTACCCCTGGTCAATGCCAATCACATCCTCTCAGGTCTCCACAACTGCCTAATGTTCAGGGATCTATTTGGGATTGGGTCAGTGGTGTCTATGGGGTCAGAGGACAATACCAGCCAAGCTCGACACCTATTGGCCACATGAGTCAGTGCAGGTGTCTGAAGTCTGGGTTGAATCCCAGCTTGTGAACTCCAGACTTCCTGTATGGGAAATGTGTGTTCACATCGCAATTCAGAGGAAAATTAGATGTGTCTCTTTCACAAAACAGAGAATGGATCTCTAACCAGTATGACTATCTAACCAGTGGTGCTGGAAGTTAGCGGTGCTGGTAGTGAGCAGTATGACTATCTAACCAGTGGTGCTGGAAGTTAGCAGTATGACTATCTAACCAGTGGTGCTGGTAGTGAGCAGTATGACTATCTTACCAGTGGTGCTGGTAGTTAGTGGTGCTGGTAGTGAGCAGTATGACTATCTAACCAGTGGTGCTGGTAGTGAGCAGTATGACTATCTAACCAGTGGTGCTGGTAGTTAGCAGTATGACTATCTAACCAGTGGTGCTGGTAGTTAGCAGTATGACTATCTAACCAGTGGTGCTGGTAGTTAGCAGTATGACTATCTAACCAGTGGTGCTGGTAGTTAGCAGTATGACTATCTAACCAGTGGTGCTGGTAGTTAGCAGTATGACTATCTAACCAGTGGTGCTGGTAGTGAGCAGTATGAACATCTTACCAGTGGTGCTGGTAGTGAGCAGTGCTGGTAGTTAGCAGTATGAACATCTTACCAGTGGTGCTGGTAGTTAGCGGTGCTGGTAGTTAGCAGTATGAACATCTTACCAGTGGTGCTGGTAGTTAGCAGTATGAATATCTAACCAGTGGTGCTGGTAGTTAGCAGTATGAACATCTTACCAGTGGTGCTGGTAGTTAGCAGTATAAACATCTTACCAGTGGTGCTGGTAGTTGAGCAGCATGCCTTTCTTCAGAAAGTCCAGGTGGGCTTTGTCCTCTGGCTTGTTGGTGTTGTAGGATTTAGTGCACACCGGCTTACAATCCACCTTCTTCTTGAACTCAAACTTCAACACACAGACATACAATGATTTACTCAACTTCCTGCTGAGAGTTAGACCGGTGGAATACACAGGGTGACATTTCTAATTTTGCTGTGAATCAGCAGTTTTTCTCTTGTTATGTCAGCCAGTGATGGTCAGCCAATTAGCCCATACCAACTAACATATTTCAGATTGCTACATTTGTTATCCAGTAAGCTATCTAAACTTTTTATTTATTTTATTTTTAATTTTTTTAACCTTTATTTTACTAGGCAAGTCAGTTAAGAACAAATTCTTATTTTCAATGATGGCCTAGGAACAGTGGGTTAACTGCCTGTTCAGGGGCAGAACGGCAGATTTTGTACCTTGTCAGCTCGGGGATTTTTTGAACTTGCAACCTTTCGGTTACTAGTCCAACGCTCTAACCACTAGGCTACCCTGCCGCCCCAAGGTTATCCGGGGTTGGTATGGATGTGGCTACTCAGACATGCGAGCAACTGCAGCCCCCTCATGAGGAGTTCAGCTTTTTTTGTGGCCCCCACCCCCATCAGAGTTGCCCCTCCCTGATTTAGCATGTAGGTACAGGTAGTACACACCAGAGTGAAGGGGGAGTCGGTCATTCGGAGTGAGGTATGAAGGTGCAGAACATTGTAATGAGATTAGAAATGTAATACCAACAGGATATTAAAGTGTGTGTGTGTGTGTGTGTGTGTGTGTGTATACATCACCCACCTTGTAGGGAGAGGGCTCAATTCTCTCGCCAAACAAAACCTGACCCAAATTCTCAGACGGACGCTTCTCTGAGTCGATAGCGCAGAAATCAAACCTGAAGAATACAAGGAGAGAAAAAGACAGTTGACAGACGTTCTGTTTCAGCAACACCAAGCCAGCTCATAACACGATGGACATGCCCTGAGAGTCCCCACAACACCAAGCCAGCTCATAACACGATGGACATGCCCTGAGAGTCCCCACAACACCAAGCCAGCCCATAACAAGATGAACATGCCCTGAGAGTCCCCACAACACCAAGCCAGACCATAAACAAGATGAACATGCCCTGAGAGTCCTCACAACACCAAGCCAGCCCATAAACATGATGAACATGCCCTGAGAGTCCCCACAACACCAAGCCAGCCCATAACAAGATGAACATGCCCTGAGAGTCCCCACAACACCAAGCCAGCCCATAAACAAGATGAACATGCCCTGAGAGTCCCCACAACACCAAGCCAGCCCATAAACAAGATGAACATGCCCTGAGAGTCCCCACAACACCAAGCCAGCCCATAAACAAGATGAACATGCCCTGAGAGTCCCCACAACACCAAGCCAGCCCATAAACAAGATGGACATGCCCTGAGAGTCCCCACAACACCAAGACAGCCCATAACAAGATGGACATGCCCTGAGAGTCCCCACAACACCAAGACAGCCCATAACAAGATGGACATGCCCTGAGTCCCCACAACACCAAGCCAGCCCATAACAAGATGAACATGCCCTGAGAGTCCCCACAACACCAAGCCAGCCCATAAACAAGATGAACATGCCCTGAGAGTCCCCACAACACCAAGCCAGCCCATAAACAAGATGAACATGCCCTGAGAGTCCCCACAACACCAAGCCAGCCCATAAACAAGATGAACATGCCCTGAGAGTCCCCACAACACCAAGCCAGCCCATAAACAAGATGAACATGCCCTGAGAGTCCCCACAACACCAAGCCAGCCCATAAACAAGATGAACATGCCCTGAGAGTCCCCACAACACCAAGCCAGCCCATAAACAAGATGAACATGCCCTGAGAGTCCCCACAACACCAAGCCAGCCCATAAACAAGATGAACATGCCCTGAGAGTCCCCACAACACCAAGCCAGCCCATAAACAAGATGAACATGCCCTGAGAGTCCCCACAACACCAAGCCAGCCCATAAACAAGATGAACATGCCCTGAGAGTCCCCACAACACCAAGCCAGTCCATAACACGATGAACATGCCCTGAGAGTCCCCACAACACCAAGCCAGCCCATAACAAGATGAACATGCCCTGAGAGTCCCCACAACACCAAGCCAGCCCATAACAAGATGAACATGCCCTGAGAGTTCCCACAACAAGATGAACATGCCCTGAGTCCCCACAACACCAAGCCAGCCCATAAACAAGATGAACATGCCCTGAGAGTCCCCACAACACCAAGCCAGTCCATAACAAGATGAACATGCCCTGAGAGTCCCTACAACACCAAGCCAGCCCATAAACAAGATAAACATGCCCTGAGAGTCCCCACAACACCAAGCCAGCCCATAAACAAGATGAACATGCCCTGAGAGTCCCCACAACACCAAGCCAGTCCATAACACGATGAACATGCCCTGAGAGTCCCCACAACACCAAGCCAGCCCATAACACGATGAACATGCCCTGAGAGTCCCCACAACACCAAGCCAGCCCATAAACAAGATGGACATGCCCTGAGAGTCCCCACAACACCAAGCCAGCCCATAAACAAGATGGACATGCCCTGAGAGTCCCCACAACACCAAGCCAGCCCATAAACAAGATGAACATGCCCTGAGAGTTCCCACAACACCAAGCCAGCCCATAAACAAGATGGACATGCCCTGAGAGTCCCCACAACACCAAGCCAACCCATAAACAAGATGGACATGCCCTGAGAGTCCCCACAACACCAAGCCAGCCCATAAACAAGATGAACATGCCCTGAGAGTCCCCACAACACCAAGCCAGCCCATAACAAGATGAACATGCCCTGAGAGTCCCCACAACACCAAGCCAGCCCATAAACAAGATGAACATGCCCTGAGAGTTCCCCACAACACCAAGCCAGCCCATAAACAAGATGAACATGCCCTGAGAGTCCCCACAACACCAAGCCAGCCCATAAACGTTAACGCAACATATGATTTCTACTTCAGTTCACAAACTGTAGCATTTTGTCTTCCTTCTTAAACCATCTGCTGCTGGTACTTTTTCTCTGACACCCAGATTTCAACAACCTCTCCTCTCTCGCCACACAGCAAGCTAACATAAAGAAGGCCACATTTCTCACGCACACTTAACACTGCAACGTCACTTCAATTACAGTCCCCTGACCCTCTCCACAACCCCTCGGTGGAAAAGGGACATTAGTGTCCTCTGATGGCGTGACAGAACAGCTCCTGTGGCTGAGCATGTTGAGGCCTCAAGTATCACATTTAACTCAGGTAAATGTAAATAATAAATAAAGTCATTTAGATGTCACATAATAACCCTAAGTAGCTATTGTTATCAAAGTATCCCATCTTTGATTTAATGCCATTGGAGTTTTCAGATCCAGAGTAAGGACTGAAACTTGTTTTAAGTGGCCTGTTCCGTTGACTTAAGCCAATATCTATATCTTCTATTCACTATTTCTCTAAACCATGATTCAGCTAATCTTAAACATTAGGCAGCCATTTTGTTGAAGCAGAACTACTGTAATAGAACAGTGCTCGACTTGGACTGAAATAGGTGCCGGTACTGTTTGTATTTAGGTGCAGGAGCTCCATCATACTTTTGAGCTAATATTCTATAAGAGGAACATGTGCTCAAACAGTAGACATTTGGAGGTGAACTCTCGATCCTCATTTTGGGTGCCGGTACTGTTTGTATTTAGGTGCAGGAGCTCCATCATACTGTTGAGCTAATATTGTATAAGAGGTGCCGGGACTCAGCCCCAGTGAGTTCCTGTCCAAGTCGAGCACTGCAATAGAGTATTATTAACATCGTCTACGGACTTCAGAATTACAGTCACAGTTGGATTTCGCTGGTGCTGCTATAGTGACAGAGCGGGAGAAAGAGTCAGAGCGGGAGAAAGAGACAGGTGAGAAAGAGTAGGAGAGGATGGTGAGTGACAGAGCGGGAGAAAGAGTCAGAGCGGGAGAAAGAGACAGGTGAGAAAGAGTAGGAGAGGATGGTGAGTGACAGAGAGGAGAAAGAGTCAGAGGGAGAAAGAGACAGGTGAGAAAGAGTCAGAGAGGATGGTGAGTGACAGAGAGGAGAAAGAGAGAGAGGATGGTGAGTGACAGAGAGGAGAAAGAGTCAGAGAGGATGGTGAGTGACAGAGAGGAGAAAGAGTCAGAGAGGATGGTGAGTGAGAGAGGAGAAAGAGTCAGAGAGGATGGTGAGTGACAGAGAAGAGAAAGAGTCAGAGAGGATGGTGAGTGACAGAGAAGAGAAAGAGTCAGAGAGGATGGTGAGTGACAGAGAGGAGAAAGAGAGAGAGGATGGTGAGTGAGAGAGGAGAAAGAGAGAGAGGATGGTGAGTGAGAGAGGAGAAAGAGAGAGAGGATGGTGAGTGAGAGAGGAGAAAGAGAGAGAGGATGGTGAGTGAGAGAGGAGAAAGAGAGAGAGGATGGTGAGTGAGAGAGGAGAAAGAGAGAGAGGATGGTGAGTGAGAGAGGAGAAAGAGTAGGAGAGGATGGTGAGTGACAGAGACAGGTGAGAAAGAGTAGGAGAGGATGGTGAGTGAGAGGAGAAAGAGACAGAGAGGATGGTGAGTGAGAGAGGAGAAAGAGTCAGAGAGGGAGAAAGAGACAGGTGAGAAAGAGACAGGTGAGAAAGAGTAGGAGGAAGGTGAGTGACAGAGAGGAGAAAGAGTCAGAGAGGATGGTGAGTGAGAGAGGAGAAAGAGTCAGAGAGGGAGAAAGAGTAGGAGAGGATGGTGAGTGACAGAGACAGGTGAGAAAGAGTAGGAGAGGATGGTGAGTGACAGAGACAGGTGAGAAAGAGACAGAGGATGGTGAGTGAGAGAGGAGAAAGAGTCAGAGAGGATGGTGAGTGACAGAGAGGAGAAAGAGACAGAGAGGATGGTGAGTGAGAGAGGAGAAAGAGTCAGAGAGGATGGTGACAGAGAGATGCTTTAGTTTATCAGACCGTATTAGTGCGCCTAGTCCTACCCAGCTGACTTCACCATGTTCCTAACACATGTTGTATCCCAAATGTCACCCTATTCCGTACACAGTGCACTTCTTTTGACAAGGGCCCATAGGTCGCTGGTCAAAAGTAGTGCACTGTAAAGGGAGTCATTTGGAACGCATCCTATATTTTCCCGTACACGAAGTCTGCATCTACACAATAAAAACACTGTCCAAAAGCACCGAACCCACAGCCTTCTGCAGCAAGACTGAGAATTATAGAAGAACAATAAGAAGTTGTTGTTCCTGATGTACTTACGCAGTGTATTCATAGGGTAAGACAGACTCCACAGAATCCAGTCTGTTCACAAATATCTCGATGGTCGACTGAAAAACAATGAAAAGCAGTTATTTTCTCAAAATGGTAGATGACAAGTATCGGCAACAACATCTAGAAAACAGCACACATTACAGCTGTTTTTTTCTTCTCTCAAAGGCACAATTAGGCTAACGACTAGAGATCTGAAACGGGAGGAGAGCTACATAACTTTACAGGATATCTTTATGTCCTGTTCCGCAGTGGAATTGATTCTTATCAGTTCTTATTCAGGTCCTTCCTCAAAGAACAACTTTCATGCAGTTGACAGCTCTTTTAAATTGGGATAATACGGAATTTGGGACATAATTAAACATTTTAATGACAAGTAACTTCTGATCAAAAGTATGGATGAACTAATTAGCTATCTACAACACAAGTTAAGTAGTTGTCTCACAAGTAGTAGCCCAACTAGCTCGTAGGGGGTGCTAATTAGCTAGCTAGCTTTCTAGCGACCAATATGCAATACAGATAGCTTACTGTGACTGGTTGGCCAACAACACTTGTTCTTACTAGCTACATTTAGTTTCTACTAACGTTACCTAGTGATTCATCACTATGACAGCTATCCAGCTACAATGGTAACCAAGACAGCAAGCTGTTCTGATCCCTTCCAAGGAGTTTCAGAATGCTAACATTAGCAGCTAGCAGGCAAGTGAACTGGTAGCTAGCTTTACTTGCCAGCTGATAATTAGAAGGAAGATAGCATGAAACCGTCAGCGCATTTTTGTTGTTGTTGATCTAACTACCTTACAGTCCGGTACTTCATTCTCTTTCCCAGCTTGTCCTGGTTCACAAAAACTAACAGGGGCCAGACCCGGTAGATAGAAACTTGTAGCGCTGTGTAGCAAAAGGAAGATCACCAAAACAGAGCCTCTCGCTCTGTGCAGGGAGCACATTTTCCTCTTCTCTCGACGAACCTAGTTAGCTAAACGTTTCTTGGCGTAACGTTAATATCTGTCTACACAGGGGGTGACAGGCTAGCTGGCATTTGAATTCACTAGATAGGACAGTTGACATAAGATAGCTAACGTTAACTAGCTGGGATCTGTCTGCCTTCGTAGCTACATAACCCAGATACTTTTTCTGCAGCGGGCAGACACGTCATCTGTGTCTACATGGACGTGTTCTTCAGTGGAGGATGATGGGACTCTGGAGGTAAAGTTGGCTGGGCTGTTGTTGAAAGAATAGCACTGTGTGTTAAATAGAAGACGTTTTCCGAGAAAAAAAATTCTAGAATAAAAACGGGTTTATTGTCATGATTTCTAATTCCGCTGAGAATCAAACAGCAACATTCAGAGCACCTTACAATTTAGGCTCTGGCAGAAAGTGCCTATTCCAACAACGACCTGGAGATGGCAGTGTAAAACTAATATTTCTCTCAAAACGGGAACTATTATTCGCCATGTTTGTCAGTGCAGTCATCCCAAAGCACAATAAAATGTTATACGAGTAATGCTGTGAAGTAAATCAGAAAAGCATCTGAAGGTGAGAGGTAGGTTTATTCATTAGGCCATTATACTGTTGTAACGCTGTATGGGCAGCACGGTTACCACAGCAGAGCACATTGCATATATTTCAGTGGTTGGAAGCAGTTTGTTAAATTGTTAATCATTTGTAATCAGTAGTATAATGACACCACACACAAGCATAGGTTAACCAAACAACAAGCACACCTCCGTTTATACAGTCAGTCACATAAAACAAAAAGTAAATAAAAATTATAAATAAGTGTTAAATCCTCAATGATTTTGAAAAACTAGTGAAACAGTTTAAATAATTAATATATTGTCACCATAATTTTATTCCATAGTGTAGTTAACCAGGATGTAGCCACTGAGCAGCTAAACATACAAGCCATCCACTAAGTATTACCTGTGCAGACGTTTTTCATTGAGTATTCAAGATTGACAGTTTCCATAATTTAGTATATTCTCCTCATTTCAACCCCCTTTAAGATTTTAGATTCATTCTGAGGAATTTTAGATTCATTCTGCAGAAGTCAAGCAAACAAACTCTTGTAATCACTGTCCATGGACAAATGACACAAAACAAAACCTTTAGGGACTGGCGAATATGTGTGTATGTTTTCTGGGCGAAGGTGTGTGTGAGGTGGAGGAAGCCGTAATGAACCATGGTAATGCTAGAATATAGAGAAGACACTAGATGCAACAAGCCCTGAGAATAGCAGCCTTCTGATCCTCCATCTTCTGTCCCTCAGCAGCAAGGTGACAGGACAGAGTATCCAAACTATCTGGAACAGGGCTGAGTACCCACTACCAGGAAGCACTGTGGACAGCCCTCTTCACCCTTCAGGAAGCACGGTGGACAGCAGCAGCATTACTGTCCTCTCTCCTTTCCTCCTAGTAATTGTGTAGTCTGTGTTGAGTTATTCTCTGTGTAGTCCTCTGGAGCTCCAGAGCAGGCCGGTCCCCTGGCCTCAAACCCCCAGGACCCTGCTCACTGGATCAGACCCACACTTCATTCTGTTCCCTCTGTTGTTTTTCTCTCTCAGGTTCTACATCTTTCAAACTCCTCCCTACCCTAAATGCTGCAGTAGAAAGTTGGTTGCCACGTTGATGTCGTTGTTGGACGCCCTGAGGGCATCCTGAGCATCTATTCTGGAGAAGCCCATCTCCATCAATCTGGCAACCTAGGGAAACAGAAATAAACACACAAACATCAGAGAAATGCTAACACGAAACTGGGAAAGAAATGCAATTCCGTGTCCGCACTCACTCACAGTGCTCACCTGTTCTTCAGCTACAGGAGTGTTGACCAAGGGAGGAGCTGTGGGCTCCAGCAGTGGAGGAGCTGTGGGCTCCAGCAGTGGAGGAGCTGAGGGGTGGAGCTGCTGTGGAGATGGGTGTGGCTGCAGCGGTGGAGAGGGGTGTGGTTGTGGCTCTGGGGGAAGGTTCTGTCCTCTGTGTCTCAGCGATGGGAAAAATCTGTTCCAGTTCATTAGGCCATTCTGGGAAGGACAGAGAGGGACAATCATGGTGCGTTCAAGACAACTGGGAACTCTGGGAAAATGAAAATATCTCAGACTGGGAAAAATCACAACATCAGTGATCTTCAAGTCAGAGAAGTTGGAGCTCTAGGATGATGCCCGAGTTTCCAACTTGTAATTCTGAGATGACCGTTCAAAGTGATTTTTTCCCAGTCAGCAGAGTTTCCTGTTGTCTTGAACGCACTGAAGTCAGAGACTGTGTTCATTTTGGCAGCCATTTTAGATTTAGTTTGAGTCTGACAAATAGCTTTTAGTCATTTTGTCCTTCTTAGTTTCAGTTTTGTCAGTCAACTAAAACTCTGTCTAGTCTAGTTTCATGCAGTCATTTTAGTCAATGCATTTTCCATTAAATCATTCATATATAGGCTACCTCGAACTTCCATTATGTGCATATTCAGCCTTGTCCAAATAGGCTTACTAGTATACACTGAGTATACAAAACATTAGGAACACCTGCTCTTTCCATGACATGGACTGACCAGGTGAAAGCTATGATCCCTTATTGATGTAACTTGTTAAATCCACTTCAATCAGCGTAGATGAAGAGGGAGGAGACAGGTTAAACAAGGATTTTAAAGGCTTGAGACATGAATTGTCTATGTGTGCCTTTCAGAGGGTGAATGGGCAAGATTTAAGTGCCTTTGAACGGGGTATGGTAGTAGGTGCCAGGCACACCGGTTTGTGCCAAGAACTGCAATTCTGTTGGGTTTCTAACACTCTGTTTCCTTTGTGTATCAAGAAACCACCCAAAAGACATCCAGCCAACTTGACACAACTGTGGAAAGCATTGGAGTCACCATGGTCCAGCATCCCTGTGGAACGCTCCTGACACCTTGAAGAGGGCACGGCACCAACAAATAACTTAGCTGGCAACATGGCTATTGTGTCAGTAACCACAGCCATCATTAACCACAGGCTACAAATACAAAGCCTTGGATACAGGTTAAAGGTGACAGGCAAAAAGGTCTCCCTGTTTTTCCAAACCTTTATAGAAAAGCTAAACACATCAAAGTGATCTGCAATAATATTTTGGTCAGAGTAGATTTTGTACCTTTGATCGAAAAGTAAAAGAGGCATTGCGACCTGTCAACATGCTCTTTTGGAATGCTGAAGTAATTTGTCTTGGCACCTAAAACCCTCACAAACTTTTACAGATTCACAATTGAGAGCATCCTGTCGGGCTGTATCACCTAGTACAGCAACTGCACCGCCCGCAACCCCAGGGCTCTCCAGAGTGTGATGTGGTCTGCCAAACGCATCACCAGTGTCAAACTACCTGCCTCTACCTACAGCACCTGATGTTACAGATCAGAAAGGACAACAACCACCCGAGCCACTGCCTGTTCACCCTGCTATCATCCAAAAGGTGAGGTCAGTTCAGGTGCATCAAAGCTGGGACAGAGTAATTGAAAAACATCTATCTCAAGGCCATCACTGTTAAATAGCCATCACTAGCTAGCTTCCACCCGGTGACTGAACCCTGCTCCTTAAGAGGCTGCTGCCCTATATACATAGACTTGGAATCCCTGGCCACTTTAATAATGTTTACATACTGCTTTACTCATCTCATATGTACAGTGGGCTCCAAAATTACTGGCACCCCTGACTGGCAATGCACAACCAATACTTACAAAAATAAAACAAAATTATAAAGAAACTCAAAATACCAACATGTGAGAAATACTGGACTTTATCAATGCTTCAATGGAACCAACCAAAATCAATTTGATTTAAATAAAAATCAATGCCCTCCAAATCAAGGTTCCACAATTAATGGCACCCTTAAATATTATTGTAACATCTGCCAACATTCAACCAGGAAGTAAATTCCACTTATTTACGTGTACTTAAGTCTTAAAGAACTATATTGAGCCATTCCACCACTTCCTGTTTCACTAGGGTATAAACATGAGGTAACACGCATGCAATATCCCACTGTCAACAAAATAACTGTCAGTTCAAAGGAGACAGCTGGTCGAAGACCTTCATATATATATAAAACAACCTCTAAAGATATGGAACAGTTAAACCTCACGGTTAGAGGATGCAAATGCATTTTTCCCCCCTGGGGATATGGATGAGGATGGGGAGAGAAGCAACCAAATCCCCAATACTAACGGTCAAATAATCGCAGGCCTTGGTGGCGTCTTGGGGTCACCAGGTTTCAAAAAGCCCCATCAGACTCCACCTCCACATCCACAGGCTCTTTGGAAGGGTTGCCAGAGAAAGCCCCATCAGACTCCACCGCCACAACCACAGGCTCTTTGGAAGGGTTGCCAGAAGAAAGCCCCATCAGACGCCACATCCACAGGCTCTTTGGAAGGGTTGCCAGAAGAAAGCCCCGTCAGACTCCACCTCCACATCCACAGGCTCTTTGGAAGGGTTGCCAGAAGAAAGCCCCATCAGACTCCACCTCCACAACCACAGGCTCTTTGGAAGGGTTGCCAGATGAAAGCCCCATCAGACTCCACCTCCACATCCACAGGCTCTTTGGAAGGGTTGCCAGAAGAAAGCCCCGTCAGACTCCACCTCCACAACCACAGGCTCTTTGGAAGGGTTGCCAGAAGAAAGCCCCGTCAGACTCCACCTCCACAACCACAGGCTCTTTAGAAGGGTTGCCAGAAGAAAGCCCCATCAGACTCCACCTCCACAACCACAACCACAGGCTCTTTGGAAGGGTTGCCAGATGAAAGCCCCATCAGACTCCACCTCCACATCCACAGGCTCTTTGGAAGGGTTGCCAGAAGAAAGCCCCGTCAGACTCCACCTCCACAACCACAGGCTCTTTGGAAGGGTTGCCAGAAGAAAGCCCCGTCAGACTCCACCTCCACAACCACAGGCTCTTTGGAAGGGTTGCCAGAAGAAAGCCCCATCAGACTCCACCTCCACAACCACAGGCTCTTTGGAAGGGTTGCCAGAAGAAAGCCCCATCAGACTCCACCTCCACAACCACAGGCTCTTTGGAAGGGTTGCCAGAAGAAATCCTTTTCTGACCCCAAGACACAGGCGCAAGCGCTTGGTGTTTGCCAAACGTCATTCAAATTATGACTGGAAGAGGGTACTCTGGTCAGATGAGGCCAAAATGGAACGTTCTGGTCAGATACAGCATTGGAATGTTTGGCGTCGAAACAGAGATGCATACAAGGAGAGGCACGGGGAAACATGGAGGGGGGTCAGTGATGTTTTGGGTCTGTTTTAATTCCAGAGGTCCAGGGGCCCTGGTGACGATTGATGGCATAATGAATTCCACCAAGTATCTGACAATCTGGTTTCCTCGGCAAGGAAGGCAGGGACTTGGCCGTAGGTGGACTTTCCAACAAGACCAAGACCCAAAACATACCTCAAGATCCACACAGAAATGGTTCTGTGACAACATCAATGTTCTGCCATCTCAGTGGCCGGACCTCAATCCAATGGAAAACCCGTGTGCTGAGTTGAAGAGGGCAGTGGATAAGCACAAACCCAAGAATGTGAAGGATCTATAAAGGATCTGCATAGAGGAATGGTCCATAACCCTCCAAATGTGTTCCTTAACCTTGTCAAACATTACAGGAAGAGACTCCATGCTGTTATCCTCGCCAGAGGTGGTGGCACTAAGTATTAAATGAGGAGTGACAATAATTATGAAACCTTGATTTTGGTGAAATGTATTTTGTATTAAATAATTGTATGATTTTGGTTGGTTCCATGGAAACATGAATAAAGTCCAGTATTTCTCACATGTTGGTATTTTGAGTTTCTCTCTGTAATTATATTGTTAATGTGTTGCCAGTCAGGGGTGCCAGTCAGGGGTGCCAGTCATTGGAGCCCACTGTATACACTATTCTATATCTAATATGTATAGAGGCGGCAGGGTAGCCTAGTGGATAGAGTGTAGAGGCGGCAGGGAAGCCTGGTGGTTAGAGTGTAGACTAGTAACTTAAAGGTTGCAAGTTCGAATCCCCGAGCTGACAAGGTACAAATCTGCCGTTCTGCCCCTGAACAGGCAGTTAACCCACTGTTCCTAGGCCGTCATTGAAAATAAGAATTTGTTCTTAACTGACTTGCCTGGTTAAATAAAGGTAATAAATATATATATTTCTTAATTCCATTCTTTTACTTTTACATTTGTGTGTATTGTTGTGAATTGTTAGATATTACTGCACTGTTGGAACTAGGAACACAAGCATTTCACAGCACCCGCAATAACATCTGCGACACGTGACCAATAAAATGTGATTTGATATAAATGGAAGACTCATCACAATGATCGGAAATGCACTATGTGGCTATAGCTAGCTAACTCTCTCATTATCTGCAGTGGAAGGACCACCAGAGGACAGGCTGGGCTCACGGATAGTAGCCCAACAAGACAACCAGAGGGCAGGCTGGGCTCACGGATAGTAGCCCAACAAGGCAACCAGAGGGCAGGCTGGGCTCACGGATCGTAGCCCAACAAGGCAACCAGAGGGCAGGCTGGGCTCACGGATAGCATCCCAACAAGGCAACCAGAGGGCAGGCTGGGCTCATGGATAGCAGCCCAACAAGGCAACCAGAGGGCAGGCTGGGCTCATGGATAGCAGCCCAACAAGGCAACCAGAGGGCAGGCTGGGCTCATGGATAGCAGCCCAACAAGGCAACCAGAGGGCAGGCTGGGCTCATGGATAGCAGCCCAACAAGGCAACCAGAGGGCAGGCTGGGCTCACGGATAGCAGCCCAACAAGGCATGGGAGACAAGGTAACCAGAGGGCAGGCTGGGCTCACGGATAGCAGCCCAACAAGGCAACCAGAGGGCAGGCTGATCTCACAGATAGCAGCCCAACAAGGCAACCAGAGGGCAGGCTGGGCTCATGGATAGCAGCCCAACAAGGCAACCAGAGGGCAGGCTGGGCTCATGGATAGCAGCCCAACAAGGCAACCAGAGGGCAGGCTGGGCTCATGGATAGCAGCCCAACAAGGCAACCAGAGGGCAGGCTGGGCTCATGGATAGCAGCCCAACAAGGCAACCAGAGGGCAGGCTGGGCTCATGGATAGCAGCCCAACAAGGCAACCAGAGGGCAGGCTGGGCTCATGGATAGCAGCCCAACAAGGCAACCAGAGGGCAGGCTGGGCTCACGGATAGCAGCCCAACAAGGCAACCAGAGGGCAGGCTGATCTCACAGATAGCAGCCCAACAAGGCAACCAGAGGGCAGGCTGGGCTCATGGATAGCAGCCCAACAAGGCAACCAGAGGGCAGGCTGGGCTCATGGATAGCAGCCCAACAAGGCAACCAGAGGGCAGGCTGGGCTCATGGATAGCAGCCCAACAAGGCATGGGAGACAAGGTAACCAGAGGGCAGGCTGGGCTCATGGATAGCAGCCCAACAAGGCAACCAGAGGGCAGGCTGGGCTCATGGATAGTAGCCCAACAAGGCATGGGAGACAAGGTAACCAGAGGGCAGGCTGGGCTCACGGATAGCAGCCCAACAAGGCATGGGAGACAAGGCAACCAGAGGGCAGGCTGGGCTCATGGATAGCAGCCCAACAAGGCAACCAGAGGGCAGGCTGGGCTCATGGATAGTAGCCCAACAAGGCATGGGAGACAAGGTAACCAGAGGGCAGGCTGGGCTCATGGATAGTAGCCCAACAAGGCATGGGAGACAAGGTAACCAGAGTCAATTAACTACAGCTGACGGTACTAA
This sequence comes from Oncorhynchus masou masou, assembly GCF_036934945.1. Lineage (NCBI taxonomy): Eukaryota > Metazoa > Chordata > Actinopteri > Salmoniformes > Salmonidae > Oncorhynchus > Oncorhynchus masou. The sequence continues at coordinate 34,908 of NW_027008426.1, read as the reverse complement.
TGACATTCTCCTTCCCCTATAAGAGAGAGAATGGAACCAGCAGAGAGGAGGGGGGGAAAACTATCTCTGGAAGATGGCCACCGAGAGATAGAAGCCATCCATGAAGAACCACTAAGATGGTGACAATCCCGTGACTTTTGTTGTAGTTTAAAGAGAATCCTATTGTGTTCCTGTTTCATCTGGAGAAGAAGATGCATGTTTTTCCTTGGGAGATTTCCATTGATTATGTTGGAGTGTTTGTGTTGACCAAATGCCCTCAATAGAGAACTGTGTTCAATCAAGAAAACCTACTCCTGACTTGTTTATTCCACCTTTCCTCTTTCGAGAGATGCCCAATGACTTGGTCCGCCCACACTGCATACGAGTCATCATTATTGACTTACATGTGTATTTCTTCAGATATACGAGTGTCTAATGGCTTCGTTTCTGATAGAGAAAACGACTCATACAAGCCCTGTCTGTAGCTTGTGTTCCTTTGCAGTTGACCACTGGCCTATTCATTAAGCCCTCAAATTATGTATTTTTCTGGCCAGAGAATGACATCCTTATTTTATTTTACCTTTATTTAACTGGGCAAGTCAGTTAAGAACAAATTCTTATTTTCAATGACGGCCTAGGAACAGTTATTTAATGAAGCCTAAAATATAATAATTATTCAGCGTCACAGTTTGTGGGGGAGACCTTTGCCCGTCACCTTATCAGTTTACAGCTGATTGTCCCCCCATCATACCAGGGTTAAATAGCATTGGATCAGTTTACAGCTGATTGTCCCCCATCATACCAGGGTTAAATAGCATTGGATCAGTTTACAGCTGATTGTCCCCCATCATACCAGGGTTAAATAGCATTGGATCAGTTTACAGCTGATTGTCCCCCCCATCATACCAGCCGTTAGGGGGTTAAATAGCATTGGATCAGTTTACAGCTGATTGTCCCCCATCATACCAGCCATTAGGGGGTTAAATAGCATTGGATCAGTTTACAGCTGATTGTCCCCCCCATCATACCAGGGTTAAATAGCATTGGATCAGTTTACAGCTGATTGTCCCCCATCATACCAGGGTTAAATAGCATTGGATCAGTTTACAGCTGATTGTCCCCCATCATACCAGCCGTAGGGGGTTAAATAGCATTGGATCAGTTTACAGCTGATTGTCCCCCATCATACCAGCCATTAGGGGTTAAATAGCATTGGATCAGTTTACAGCTGATTGTCCCCCCATCATACCAGGGTTAAATAGCATTGGATCAGTTTACAGCTGATTGTCCCCCATCATACCAGCCGTTAGGGGTTAAATAGCATTGGATCAGTTTACAGCTGATTGTCTCCCATCATACCAGGGTTAAATAGCATTGGATCAGTTTACAGCTGATTGTCCCCCATCATACCAGCCGTTAGGGGGTTAAATAGCATTGGATCAGTTTACAGCTGATTGTCCCCCATCATACCAGGGTTAAATAGCATTGGATCAGTTTACAGCTGATTGTCCCCCATCATACCAGCCGTAGGGGTTAAATAGCATTGGATCAGTTTACAGCTGATTGTCCCCCATCATACCAGCCATTAGGGGGTTAAATAGCATTGGATCAGTTTACAGCTGATTGTCCCCCATCATACCAGCCGTAGGGGGTTAAATAGCATTGGATCAGTTTACAGCTGATTGTCCCCCATCATACCAGCCGTTAGGGGGTTAAATAGCATTGGATCAGTTTACAGCTGATTGTCCCCCCCATCATACCAGGGTTAAATAGCATTGGATCAGTTTACAGCTGATTGTCCCCCATCATACCAGGGTTAAATAGCATTGGATCAGTTTACAGCTGATTGTCCCCCCATCATACCAGGGTTAAATAGCATTGGATCAGTTTACAGCTGATTGTCCCCCATCATACCAGCCATTAGGGGGTTAAATAGCATTGGATCAGTTTACAGCTGATTGTCCCCCCCATCATACCAGCCATTAGGGGGTTAAATAGCATTGGATCAGTTTACAGCTGATTGTCCCCCCCATCATACCAGCCGTAGGGGGTTAAATAGCATTGGATCAGTTTACAGCTGATTGTCCCCCATCATACCAGCCATTAGGGGGTTAAATAGCATTGGATCAGTTTACAGCTGATTGTCCCCCCATCATACCAGCCATTAGGGGGTTAAATAGCATTGGATCAGTTGAAAATGGGGAGAATCTGAGCTTTGCAACAATGCCAGAATGATTGCTGTACTCGTAATATTAAATAAATAGCATTATTTATGAACAATTATTTTAAAAAGGCAAATGGGGAAAACAGAGCTGATGTCATCAAAGCTAAAATGGCCAATATAAACACTGTTTCTATACAGAATAAAGGTAATGTACACTTTAGAAGAGCCCTGCCTGCAGGTCAGAAGACAGTGACCGCCGGGAGCTGGGTGTTGGAAAGGCAGGACTGTAAACTCAAGTATGTGAAGGACATTCATTCTGCCAATGAGAGGATTGCATTAAATATTCTGCAAAGGCATGCATGCTTCTGATTGGCCAAAACAGATCAGAAGGAGGGTCATGTCAAATGGAATGTCCATTAGTGTGTGTGTGTGTGTGTAGTACTGTGTGTGTGTGTGTGTAGTACTGTGTGTAGTACTGTGTGTTGTACTGTGTGTGTGTGTAGTAGTGTGTGTGTGTGTGTGTGTGTGTGTAGTACTGTGTGTGTGTGTAGTACTGTGTGTGTGTGTGTATATAGTACTGTGTGTGTGTGTGTGTGTATATAGTACTGTGTGTGTGTGTGTGTGTGTGTGTGTGTGTCTGTCCATACCTGTGGTGGTCTGTGGTTCCTCCTGGCCTGATGGAACTGGGCCAGCAGCATCTGTTGATCATGGAGATCCATCCTCTGCTGTCTCTGGATGTCCAGAGTAGCCCCCATACCCAGGGGGGGGTCATTGGAGGGCGGGGGCCCGGAGAACAGGGGCTCCAGGACGAAGGCCCCTACACGGGACAGCCACCGGGGTACGAAGAGCAGCCGCTGCACCCTCAGAGCGTTTCCGTGGTACAGCTTCCCAGAGACCTGAGGGGAACATGCGCTGTGTGGTTCAGACGCGTGGATTCACAACTTCTGAAGAAGTGACTGAGGTTGAGATAAAGGCGCTGGGTAATGCTGGTTGCTATGCAACAGGGTCAGTGTGGTGTGAACTCACCAGTCCACTGAGAGCAACGAGCCACATGAACGGACTGGAGGTCAGGAGCTGAAACACAACACAGAGACATATTAACCACTGACCCCCACCATGCTGAACACTATGTAACTCTACATATTAACCCCCACCATGCTGAACACTATGTAACTCTACATATTGACCCCCACCATGCTGAACACTATGTAACTCTACATATTAACCCCCACCATGCTGAACACTATGTAACTCTACATATTGACCCCCACCATGCTGAACACTATGTAACTCTACATATTGACCCCCACCATGCTGAACACTATGTAACTCTACATATTGACCCCACCATGCTGAACACTATGTAACTCTACATATTAACCCCCACCATGCTGAACACTATGTAACTCTACATATTGACCCCCACCATGCTGAACACTATGTAACTCTACATATTGACCCCCACCATGCTGAACACTACGTAACTCTACATATTGACCCCACCATGCTGAACACTATGTAACTCTACATATTGACCCCACCATGCTGAACACTATGTAACTCTACATATTAACCCCACCATGCTGAACACTATGTAACTCTACATATTAACCCCCACCATGCTGAACACTATGTAACTCTACATATTAACCCCCACCATGCCGAACACTATGTAACTCTACATATTGACCCCCACCATGCTGAACACTATGTAACTCTACATATTGACCCCCACCATGCTGAACACTATGTAACTCTACATATTGACCCCCACCATGCTGAACACTATGTAACTCTACATATTAACCCCACCATGCTGAACACTATGTAACTCTACATATTAACCCCCACCATGCTGAACACTATGTAACTCTACATATTAACCCCACCATGCTGAACACTATGTAACTCTACATATTAACCACTGACCCCCACCATGCTGAACACTATGTAACTCTACATATTAACCCCCACCATGCTGAACACTATGTAACTCTACATATTGACCCCCACCATGCTGAACACTATGTAACTCTACATATTAACCACTGACCCCCACCATGCTGAACACTATGTAACTCTACATATTAACCCCCACCATGCTGAACACTATGTAACTCTACATATTAAATCACTGACCCCCACCATGCTGAACACTATGTAACTCTACATATTAACCACTGACCCCCACCATGCTGAACACTATGTAACTCTACATATTAACCCCACCATGCTGAACACTATGTAACTCTACATATTAACCCCCACCATGCTGAACACTATGCAACTCTACATATTAACCCCCACCATGCTGAACACTATGTAACTCTACATATTAACCACTGACCCCCACCATGCTGAACACAATGTAACTCTACATATTAACCCCACCATGCTGAACACTATGTAACTCTACATATTAACCCCCACCATGCTGAACACTATGCAACTCTACATATTAACCCCCACCATGCTGAACACTATGTAACTCTACATATTAACCACTGACCCCCACCATGCTGAACACTATGTAACTCTACATATTAACCCCCACCATGCTGAACACTATGTAACTCTACATATTAACCCTCACCATGCTGAACACTATGTAAATCTACATATTAACCACTGACCCCCACCATGCTGAACACTATGTAACTCTACATATTAACCCCCACCATGCTGAACACTATGTAACTCTACATATTAACCCCCACCATGCTGAACACTATGTAACTCTACATATTAACCCCCACCATGCTGAACACTATGTAACTCTACATATTAACCACTGACCCACACCATGCTGAACACTATGTAACTCTACATATTAACCCCCACCATGCTGAACACTATGTAACTCTACATATTAACCCCCACCATGCTGAACACTATGTAACTCTACATATTAACCCTCACCATGCTGAACACTATGTAAATCTACATATTAACCACTGACCCCCACCATGCTGAACACTATGTAACTCTACATATTGACCCCCACCATGCTGAACACTATGTAACTCTACATATTAACCCCCACCATGCTGAACACTATGTAACTCTACATATTAACCCCCACCATGCTGAACACTATGTAACTACATATTAATCACTGACCCCCACCATGCTGAACACTATGTAACTCTACATATTGACCCCCACCATGCTGAACACTATGTAACTCTACATATTAAATCACTGACCCCCACCATGCTGAACACTATGTAACTCTACATATTAACCACTGACCCCCACCATGCTGAACACTATGTAACTCTACATATTAACCCCCACCATGCTGAACACTATGTAACTCTACATATTAACCCCCACCATGCTGAACACTATGTAACTCTACATATTAACCCCACCATGCTGAACACTATGTAACTCTACATATTGACCCCACCATGCTGAACACTATGTAACTCTACATATTAACCCCACCATGCTGAACACTATGTAACTCTACATATTAACCCCCACCATGCTGAACACTATGTAACTCTACATATTAACCCCCACCATGCCGAACACTATGTAACTCTACATATTGACCCCCACCATGCTGAACACTATGTAACTCTACATATTGACCCCCACCATGCTGAACACTATGTAACTCTACATATTGACCCCCACCATGCTGAACACTATGTAACTCTACATATTAACCCCACCATGCTGAACACTATGTAACTCTACATATTAACCCCCACCATGCTGAACACTATGTAACTCTACATATTAACCCCACCATGCTGAACACTATGTAACTCTACATATTAACCACTGACCCCCACCATGCTGAACACACTATGTAACTCTACATATTAACCCCCACCATGCTGAACACTATGTAACTCTACATATTGACCCCCACCATGCTGAACACTATGTAACTCTACATATTAACCACTGACCCCCACCATGCTGAACACTATGTAACTCTACATATTAACCCCCACCATGCTGAACACTATGTAACTCTACATATTAAATCACTGACCCCCACCATGCTGAACACTATGTAACTCTACATATTAACCACTGACCCCCACCATGCTGAACACTATGTAACTCTACATATTAACCCCACCATGCTGAACACTATGTAACTCTACATATTAACCCCCACCATGCTGAACACTATGCAACTCTACATATTAACCCCCACCATGCTGAACACTATGTAACTCTACATATTGACCCCCACCATGCTGAACACTATGTAACTCTACATATTAACCCCCACCATGCTGAACACTATGTAACTCTACATATTAACCCCCACCATGCTGAACACTATGTAACTACATATTAATCACTGACCCCCACCATGCTGAACACTATGTAACTCTACATATTGACCCCCACCATGCTGAACACTATGTAACTCTACATATTAAATCACTGACCCCCACCATGCTGAACACTATGTAACTCTACATATTAACCCTCACCATGCTGAACACTATGTAAATCTACATATTAACCACTGACCCCCACCATGCTGAACACTATGTAACTCTACATATTAACCCCCACCATGCTGAACACTATGTAACTCTACATATTAACCCCCACCATGCTGAACACTATGTAACTCTACATATTAACCCCCACCATGCTGAACACTATGTAACTCTACATATTAACCACTGACCCACACCATGCTGAACACTATGTAACTCTACATATTAACCCCCACCATGCTGAACACTATGTAACTCTACATATTAACCCCCACCATGCTGAACACTATGTAACTCTACATATTAACCCTCACCATGCTGAACACTATGTAAATCTACATATTAACCCCCACCATGCTGAACACTATGTAACTCTACATATTGACCCCCACCATGCTGAACACTATGTAACTCTACATATTGACCCCCACCATGCTGAACACTACGTAACTCTACATATTGACCCCACCATGCTGAACACTATGTAACTCTACATATTGACCCCACCATGCTGAACACTATGTAACTCTACATATTAACCCCACCATGCTGAACACTATGTAACTCTACATATTAACCCCCACCATGCTGAACACTATGTAACTCTACATATTAACCCCCACCATGCCGAACACTATGTAACTCTACATATTGACCCCCACCATGCTGAACACTATGTAACTCTACATATTGACCCCCACCATGCTGAACACTATGTAACTCTACATATTGACCCCCACCATGCTGAACACTATGTAACTCTACATATTAACCCCACCATGCTGAACACTATGTAACTCTACATATTAACCCCCACCATGCTGAACACTATGTAACTCTACATATTAACCCCACCATGCTGAACACTATGTAACTCTACATATTAACCCCCACCATGCTGAACACTATGTAACTCTACATATTAACCCCACCATGCTGAACACTATGTAACTCTACATATTAACCACTGACCCCCACCATGCTGAACACTATGTAACTCTACATATTAACCCCCACCATGCTGAACACTATGTAACTCTACATATTGACCCCCACCATGCTGAACACTATGTAACTCTACATATTAACCACTGACCCCCACCATGCTGAACACTATGTAACTCTACATATTAACCCCCACCATGCTGAACACTATGTAACTCTACATATTAAATCACTGACCCCCACCATGCTGAACACTATGTAACTCTACATATTAACCACTGACCCCCACCATGCTGAACACTATGTAACTCTACATATTAACCCCACCATGCTGAACACTATGTAACTCTACATATTAACCCCCACCATGCTGAACACTATGCAACTCTACATATTAACCCCCACCATGCTGAACACTATGTAACTCTACATATTAACCACTGACCCCCACCATGCTGAACACAATGTAACTCTACATATTAACCCCACCATGCTGAACACTATGTAACTCTACATATTAACCCCCACCATGCTGAACACTATGCAACTCTACATATTAACCCCCACCATGCTGAACACTATGTAACTCTACATATTAACCACTGACCCCCACCATGCTGAACACTATGTAACTCTACATATTAACCCCCACCATGCTGAACACTATGTAACTCTACATATTAACCCTCACCATGCTGAACACTATGTAAATCTACATATTAACCACTGACCCCCACCATGCTGAACACTATGTAACTCTACATATTAACCCCCACCATGCTGAACACTATGTAACTCTACATATTAACCCCCACCATGCTGAACACTATGTAACTCTACATATTAACCACTGACCCACACCATGCTGAACACTATGTAACTCTACATATTAACCCCCACCATGCTGAACACTATGTAACTCTACATATTAACCCCCACCATGCTGAACACTATGTAACTCTACATATTAACCCTCACCATGCTGAACACTATGTAAATCTACATATTAACCCCCACCATGCTGAACACTATGTAACTCTACATATTGACCCCACCATGCTGAACACTATGTAACTCTACATATTGACCCCCACCATGCTGAACACTACGTAACTCTACATATTGACCCCACCATGCTGAACACTATGTAACTCTACATATTGACCCCACCATGCTGAACACTATGTAACTCTACATATTAACCCCACCATGCTGAACACTATGTAACTCTACATATTAACCCCCACCATGCTGAACACTATGTAACTCTACATATTAACCCCCACCATGCCGAACACTATGTAACTCTACATATTGACCCCCACCATGCTGAACACTATGTAACTCTACATATTGACCCCCACCATGCTGAACACTATGTAACTCTACATATTGACCCCCACCATGCTGAACACTATGTAACTCTACATATTAACCCCACCATGCTGAACACTATGTAACTCTACATATTAACCCCCACCATGCTGAACACTATGTAACTCTACATATTAACCCCACCATGCTGAACACTATGTAACTCTACATATTAACCACTGACCCCCACCATGCTGAACACTATGTAACTCTACATATTAACCCCACCATGCTGAACACTATGTAACTCTACATATTGACCCCCACCATGCTGAACACTATGTAACTCTACATATTAACCACTGACCCCCACCATGCTGAACACTATGTAACTCTACATATTAACCCCCACCATGCTGAACACTATGTAACTCTACATATTAAATCACTGACCCCCACCATGCTGAACACTATGTAACTCTACATATTAACCACTGACCCCCACCATGCTGAACACTATGTAACTCTACATATTAACCCCACCATGCTGAACACTATGTAACTCTACATATTAACCCCCACCATGCTGAACACTATGCAACTCTACATATTAACCCCCACCATGCTGAACACTATGTAACTCTACATATTAACCACTGACCCCCACCATGCTGAACACAATGTAACTCTACATATTAACCCCACCATGCTGAACACTATGTAACTCTACATATTAACCCCCACCATGCTGAACACTATGCAACTCTACATATTAACCCCCACCATGCTGAACACTATGTAACTCTACATATTAACCACTGACCCCCACCATGCTGAACACTATGTAACTCTACATATTAACCCCCACCATGCTGAACACTATGTAACTCTACATATTAACCCTCACCATGCTGAACACTATGTAAATCTACATATTAACCACTGACCCCCACCATGCTGAACACTATGTAACTCTACATATTAACCCCACCATGCTGAACACTATGTAACTCTACATATTAACCCCCACCATGCTGAACACTATGTAACTCTACATATTAACCCCCACCATGCTGAACACTATGTAACTCTACATATTAACCACTGACCCACACCATGCTGAACACTATGTAACTCTACATATTAACCCCCACCATGCTGAACACTATGTAACTCTACATATTAACCCCCACCATGCTGAACACTATGTAACTCTACATATTAACCCTCACCATGCTGAACACTATGTAAATCTACATATTAACCACTGACCCCCACCATGCTGAACACTATGTAACTCTACATATTGACCCCCACCATGCTGAACACTATGTAACTCTACATATTAACCCCCACCATGCTGAACACTATGTAACTCTACATATTAACCCCCACCATGCTGAACACTATGTAACTACATATTAATCACTGACCCCCACCATGCTGAACACTATGTAACTCTACATATTGACCCCCACCATGCTGAACACTATGTAACTCTACATATTAAATCACTGACCCCCACCATGCTGAACACTATGTAACTCTACATATTAACCACTGACCCCCACCATGCTGAACACTATGTAACTCTACATATTAACCCCCACCATGCTGAACACTATGTAACTCTACATATTAACCCCCACCATGCTGAACACTATGTAACTCTACATATTAACCCCACCATGCTGAACACTATGTAACTCTACATATTAACCACTGACCCCCACCATGCTGAACACAATGTAACTCTACATATTAACCCCACCATGCTGAACACTATGTAACTCTACATATTAACCCCCACCATGCTGAACACTATGTAACTCTACATATTAACCCCCACCATGCTGAACACTATGTAACTCCACATATTAACCCTCACCATGCTGAACACTATGTAAATCTACATATTAACCACTGACCCCCACCATGCTGAACAATATGTAACTCTACATATTAACCCCCACCATGCTGAACACTATGTAACTCTACATATTAACCCCCACCATGCTGAACACTATGTAACTCTACATATTAACCCCCACCATGCTGAACACTATGTAACTCTACATATTAACCACTGACCCACACCATGCTGAACACTATGTAACTCTACATATTAACCCCCACCATGCTGAACACTATGTAACTCTACATATTAACCCCCACCATGCTGAACACTATGTAACTCTACATATTAACCCCTACCATGCTGAACACTATGTAACTCTACATATTAACCCTCACCATGCTGAACACTATGTAAATCTACATATTAACCACTGACCCCCACCATGCTGAACACTATGTAACTCTACATATTGACCCCCACCATGCTGAACACTATGTAACTCTACATATTAACCCCCACCATGCTGAACACTATGTAACTCTACATATTAACCCCCACCATGCTGAACACTATGTAACTACATATTAATCACTGACCCCCACCATGCTGAACACTATGTAACTCTACATATTGACCCCCACCATGCTGAACACTATGTAACTCTACATATTAACCCTCACCATGCTGAACACTATGTAAATCTACATATTAACCACTGACCCCCACCATGCTGAACACTATGTAACTCTACATATTGACCCCCACCATGCTGAACACTATGTAACTCTACATACCTGCAGGCCTACAATGTAAACCAGGGACTTGTTAGTTATGGAGATCTGACCAAGGAGTTGAGTGACTGGAACCTTGGGGATGGAGGAGTAGAAAGGTACAAACAGGCTGAACACTGGGCCTAGCCTGGAGGAGAGGTGAGGAGGAGAGGGGAGGTGAGGAGGAGAGGGGGAAGGAGAGAGGGGAGGGGAGGGGAGGAGGAGAGAGGGGGAAGAAGATAGGTGAGGAGGAGAGAGGAGGGGGGAAGGAGAGGGGAGGAGAGAGGGGAGGTGAGGTGGAGAGAGGAGAGGAGAGGAGAGAGGGGAGGTGAGGAGGAGAGAGGAGAGGGAAGGGGAGGTGAGGAGGGAAGGGGAGGTGGGGAGGTGAGGAGGGAAGGGGAGGTGAGGAGGAGAGGGAGGGGGAGGTGAGGAGGAGAGAGGAGAGGAAGAGAGGGAAGGAGAGAGGAGAGGGAAGGAGAGAGGGGAGGTGAGGAGGAGAGAGGGGAGGTGAGGAGAGGGAAGGAGAGAGGGGATGTGATGAGGAGAGGAGAAGGAGAGAGGGGATGTGAGGAGGAGAGAGGGGATGTGAGGAGGAGAGAGGGGAGGTGAGGAGAGGGAAGGAGAGAGGGGATGTGATGAGGAGAGGAGAAGGAGAGAGGGGATGTGAGGAGGAGAGAGGGGATGTGAGGAGGAGAGAGGAAAGGAGAGAGGGGATGTGAGGAGGAGAGAGGGGATGTGATTAGGAGAGAGGGGAGGTGAGGAGGAGAGAGGGGAGGTGAGGAGGAGAGGATGGAGGTGAGGAGGAGAGGAGGAGAGAGGGGATGGGGAAGGAGAGAGGGGAGGAGAGGAGGAGAGAGGGGAGGTGATTAGGAGAGAGGGGAGGTGAGGAGGAGAGAGGGG
>NW_027008426.1:0-17500 GCF_036934945.1 Oncorhynchus masou masou | reverse complement strand
AGGTCAGTGATACTCCACCACTACTCCCATTACTACGCCCTAGGTCAGTGATACTCCACTACTACTACGCCCTAGGTCAGTGATACTCCACTACTACACCCATTACTACGCCCTAGGTCAGTGATACTCCACTACTACTCCCATTACTACGCCCTAGGTCAGTGATACTCCACTACTACTCCCATTACTACGCCCTAGGTCAGTGATGCTCCACCACTACTCCCATTACTACGCCCTAGGTCAGTGATACTCCACCACTACTCCCATTACTACGCCCTAGGTCAGTGATACTCCACCACTACTCCCATTACTACGCCCTAGGTCAGTGATACTCCACCACTACTCCAATTACTACGCCCTAGGTCAGTGATACTCCACCACTACTCCAATTACTACGCTCTAGGTCAGTGATACTCCACCACTACTCCCATTACTACGCCCTAGGTCAGTGATACTCCCACTACTACTCCCATTACCAAGCCCTAGGTCAGTGATACTCCACCACTACTACTCCCATTACCAAGCCCTAGGTCAGTGATACTCCACCACGACACCCATTACCAAGCCCTAGGTCAGTGATACTCCACTACTACTACGCCCTAGGTCAGTGATACTCCACTACTACTACGCCCTAGGTCAGTGATACTCCACTACTACTACGCCCTAGGTCAGTGATACTCCACTACTACTACGCCCTAGGTCAGTGATACTCCACTACTACTACGCCCTAGGTCAGTGATACTCCACTACTACTACGCCCTAGGTCAGTGATACTCCACCACTACGCCCTAGGTCAGTGATACTCCACCACTACGCCCTAGGTCAGTCATACTCCACTACCACTACGCCCTAGGTCAGTGATACTCCACCACTACGCCCTAGGTCAGTGATACTCCACTACTACTACTACACCCTAGGTCAGTGATACTCCACCACTACACCCTAGGTCAGTGATACTCCACCACTACGCCCTAGGTCAGTGATACTCCACTACCACTACGCCCTAGGTCAGTGATACTCCACTACTACTACTACACCCTAGGTCAGTGATACTCCACCACTACTACTACACCCTAGGTCAGTGATACTCCACCACTACACCCTAGGTCAGTGATACTCCACCACTACGCCCTAGGTCAGTGATACTCCACCACTACGCCCTAGGTCAGTGATACTCCACTACCACTACGCCCTAGGTCAGTGATACTCCACCACTACGCCCTAGGTCAGTGATACTCCACTACTACTACTACACCCTAGGTCAGTGATACTCCACCACTACACCCTAGGTCAGTGATACTCCACTACTACTACTACACCCTAGGTCAGTGATACTCCACCACTACACCCTAGGTCAGTGATACTCCACCACTACTCCCTAGGTCAGTGATACTCCACTACTACACCCTAGGTCAGTGATACTCCACTACTACTCCCTAGGTCAGTGATACTCCACCACTACGCCCTAGGTCAGTGATACTCCACCACTACGCCCTAGGTCAGTGATACTCCCACTACTACTCCCATTACCAAGCCCTAGGTCAGTGATACTCCACCACTACGCCCTAGGTCAGTGATACTCCACCACTACGCCCTAGGTCAGTGATACTCCACCACTACGCCCTAGGTCAGTGATACTCCACTCCTACTACGCCCTAGGTCAGTGATACTCCACTACTACTACGCCCTAGGTCAGTGATACTCCACTACTACTACGCCCTAGGTCAGTGATACTCCACTACTACTACGCCCTAGGTCAGTGATACTCCACTCCTACTACGCCCTAGGTCAGTGATACTCCACTCCTACTAGGCCCTAGGTCAGTGATACTCCACTCCTACTACGCCCTAGGTCAGTGATACTCCACTCCTACTACGCCCTAGGTCAGTGATACTCCACTACTACTACGCCCTAGGTCAGTGATACTCCACTACTACTACGCCCTAGGTCAGTGATACTCCACCACTACGCCCTAGGTCAGTGATACTCCACTCCTACTACGCCCTAGGTCAGTGATACTCCACTCCTACTACGCCCTAGGTCAGTGATACTCCACTACTACTACGCCCTAGGTCAGTGATACTCCCACTACTACGCCCTAGGTCAGTGATACTCCACCACTACGCCCTAGGTCAGTGATACTCCCACTACTACGCCCTAGGTCAGTGATACTCCACTACTACTACGGCCCTAGGTCAGTGATACTCCCACTACTACGCCCTAGGTCAGTGATACTCCACCACTACGCCCTAGGTCAGTGATACTCCCACTACTACGCCCTAGGTCAGTGATACTCCACCACTACGCCCTAGGTCAGTGATACTCCCACTACTACTACGCCCTAGGTCAGTGATACTCCCACTACTACGCCCTAGGTCAGTGATACTCCACCACTACGCCCTAGGTCAGTGATACTCCACTACTACTCCCATTACCAAGCCCTAGGTCAGTGATACTCCACTACTACTATGCCCTAGGTCAGTGATACTCCACTACTACTACGCCCTAGGTCAGTGATACTCCACCACTACGCCCTAGGTCAGTGATACTCCACCACTACGCCCTAGGTCAGTGATACTCCCACTACTACGCCCTAGGTCAGTGATACTCCACTACTATGCCCTAGGTCAGTGATACTCCACTACTACTATGCCCTAGGTCAGTGATACTCCACTACTACTACGCCCTAGGTCAGTGATACTCCACTACTACTACGCCCTAGGTCAGTGATACTCCACTATTACTACTATGCTCTAGGTCAGTGATACTCCACTACTACTACTACTACGCCCTAGGTCAGTGATACTCCACCACTACGCCCTAGGTCAGTGATACTCCACCACTACGCCCTAGGTCAGTGATACTCCACTACCACTACGCCCTAGGTCAGTGATACTCCACCACTACGCCCTAGGTCAGTGATACTCCACTACTACTACTACACCCTAGGTCAGTGATACTCCACCACTACACCCTAGGTCAGTGATACTCCACTACTACTCCCTAGGTCAGTGATACTCCACTACTACACCCTAGGTCAGTGATACTCCACTACTACTCCCTAGGTCAGTGATACTCCACCACTACGCCCTAGGTCAGTGATACTCCACCACTACGCCCTAGGTCAGTGATACTCCCACTACTACTCCCATTACCAAGCCCTAGGTCAGTGATACTCCACCACTACGCCCTAGGTCAGTGATACTCCACCACTACGCCCTAGGTCAGTGATACTCCACCACTACGCCCCTAGGTCAGTGATACTCCACTCCTACTACGCCCTAGGTCAGTGATACTCCACTACTACTACGCCTAGGTCAGTGATACTCCACTACTACTACGCCTAGGTCAGTGATACTCCACTCCTACTACGCCTAGGTCAGTGATACTCCACTCCTACTAGGCCCTAGGTCAGTGATACTCCACTCCTACTACGCCCTAGGTCAGTGATACTCCACTCCTACTACGCCCTAGGTCAGTGATACTCCACTACTACTACGCCCTAGGTCAGTGATACTCCACTACTACTACGCCCTAGGTCAGTGATACTCCACCACTACGCCCTAGGTCAGTGATACTCCACTCCTACTACGCCCTAGGTCAGTGATACTCCACTCCTACTACGCCCTAGGTCAGTGATACTCCACTACTACTACGCCCTAGGTCAGTGATACTCCCACTACTACGCCCTAGGTCAGTGATACTCCACCACTACGCCCTAGGTCAGTGATACTCCCACTACTACGCCCTAGGTCAGTGATACTCCACTACTACTACGCCTAGGTCAGTGATACTCCCACTACTACGCCCTAGGTCAGTGATACTCCACCACTACGCCCTAGGTCAGTGATACTCCCACTACTACGCCCTAGGTCAGTGATACTCCACCACTACGCCCTAGGTCAGTGATACTCCCACTACTACTACGCCCTAGGTCAGTGATACTCCCACTACTACGCCCTAGGTCAGTGATACTCCCACTACTACGCCCTAGGTCAGTGATACTCCACCACTACGCCCTAGGTCAGTGATACTCCACTACTACTCCCATTACCAAGCCCTAGGTCAGTGATACTCCACTACTACTATGCCCTAGGTCAGTGATACTCCACTACTACTACGCCCTAGGTCAGTGATACTCCACCACTACGCCCTAGGTCAGTGATACTCCACCACTACGCCCTAGGTCAGTGATACTCCCACTACTACGCCCTAGGTCAGTGATACTCCACTACTATGCCCTAGGTCAGTGATACTCCACTACTACTATGTCCTAGGTCAGTGATACTCCACTACTACTACGCCCTAGGTCAGTGATACTCCACTATTACTACTATGCTCTAGGTCAGTGATACTCCACTACTACTACTACTACGCCCTAGGTCAGTGATACTCCACCACTACGCCCTAGGTCAGTGATACTCCACCACTACGCCCTAGGTCAGTGATACTCCACTACGCCCTAGGTCAGTGATACTCCACTCCTACTACGCCCTAGGTCAGTGATACTCCACTCCTACTACGCCCTAGGTCAGTGATACTCCACTCCTACTACGCCCTAGGTCAGTGATACTCCACTCCTACTACGCCCTAGGTCAGTGATACTCCACTCCTACTACGCCCTAGGTCAGTGATACTCCACTCCTACTACGCCCTAGGTCAGTGATACTCCACTCCTACTACGCCCTAGGTCAGTGATACTCCACTACTACTACACCCTAGGTCAGTGATACTCCACTCCTACTACGCCCTAGGTCAGTGATACTCCACTACTACTACGCCCGAGGTCAGTGATACTCCACCACTACGCCCTAGGTCAGTGATACTCCACTACTACTACACCCTAGGTCAGTGATACTCCACTACTACGCCCTAGGTCAGTGATACTCCACTACTACGCCCTAGGTCAGTGTTACTCCACTACTACTACTACGCCCGAGGTCAGTGATACTCCACCACTACGCCCGAGGTCAGTGATACTCCACTACTACTACGCCCTAGGTCAGTGATACTCCACTACTACTACTACGCCCTAGGTCAGTGATACTCCACTACTATGCCCTAGGTCAGTGATACTCCACTACTATGCCCTAGGTCAGTGATACTCCACTACTACGCCCTAGGTCAGTGATACTCCACTACTACGCCCTAGGTCAGTGATACTCCACTACTATGCCCTAGGTCAGTGATACTCCACTACTACTATGCCCTAGGTCAGTGATACTCCACTACTACTACGCCCTAGGTCAGTGATACTCCACTACTAGTACTATGCTCTAGGTCAGTGATACTCCACTACTATGCCCTAGGTCAGTGATACTCCTACTACTATGCCCTAGGTCAGTGATACTCCACTACTACTACGCCCTAGGTCAGTGATACTCCACTACTACTACTATGCTCTAGGTCAGTGATACTCCACTACTACTACTATGCTCTAGGTCAGTGATACTCCACTACTACTACGCCCTAGGTCAGTGATACTCCACTACTACTACTACTACTACTACGCCCTAGGTCAGTGATACTCCAATTGTACTACACCCTAGGTCAGTGATACTCCACTACTACTACTACTACTACTACGCCCTAGGTCAGTGATACTCCAATTGTACTACACCCTAGGTCAGTGATACTCCACTACTACTACGCCCTAGGTCAGTGATACTCCACTAATACTACACCCTAGGTCAGTGATACTCCACTACTACGCCCTAGGTCAGTGATACTCCACTACTATGCCCTAGGTCAGTGATACTCCACTACTACTATGCCCTAGGTCAGTGATACTCCACTACTACTATGCCCTAGGTCAGTGATACTCCACTACTACTACGCCCTAGGTCAGTGATACTCCACTACTAGTACTATGCTCTAGGTCAGTGATACTCCACTACTATGCCCTAGGTCAGTGATACTCCTACTACTATGCCCTAGGTCAGTGATACTCCACTACTACTACGCCCTAGGTCAGTGATACTCCACTACTACTACTATGCTCTAGGTCAGTGATACTCCACTACTACTACTATGCTCTAGGTCAGTGATACTCCACTACTACTACTATGCCCTAGGTCAGTGATACTCCACTACTACTACGCCCTAGGTCAGTGATACTCCACTACTACTACTACTACTACTACGTCCTAGGTCAGTGATACTCCACTCCTACTACGCCCTAGGTCAGTGATACTCCACTACTACTACTACTACTACGTCCTAGGTCAGTGATACTCCACTACTACTACTACTACTACTACTACTACGCCCTAGGTCAGTGATACTCCACTACTACTACGCCCTAGGTCAGTGATACTCCACTACTACTACTACTACTACGCCCTAGGTCAGTGATACTCCACTACTACTACTACTACTACGCCCTAGGTCAGTGATACTCCAATTGTACTACACCCTAGGTCAGTGATACTCCACTACTACTACTACTACTACTACGCCCTAGGTCAGTGATACTCCAATTGTACTACACCCTAGGTCAGTGATACTCCACTACTACTACGCCCTAGGTCAGTGATACTCCACCACTACACCCTAGGTCAGTGATACTCCACTACTACTACGCCCTAGGTCAGTGATACTCCACTAATACTACACCCTAGGTCAGTGATACTCCACTACTACGCCCTAGGTCAGTGATACTCCACTCCTACTACGCCCTAGGTTAGTGATACTCCACTACTACTAGGCCCTAGGTCAGTGATACTACACCCTAGGTCAGTGATACTCCCACTACTACGCCCTAGGTCAGTGAGTATAGTTGTTTTGAAGTAGTTTAAAACAAACAACTAAAAGCAGATCGTCGGTATGTAGAAATGACACAGAGCCTTCAGAAAGTGTTCACGCCCCTCGACTTCTTCCACATTTTGTTGTGACAGCCCGAATTAAAACACACACAATAACCCATAATGACAAAGTGAAAACATGTGTTGACATTTTTGCAAATGTATTGAAAATGAACTCTTAGAAATATCTCCTTTGCATAAGTATTCAAACCCCTGAGTCAATACTTTGTAGAAGCACCTTTGGCAGTGATTACAGCTGTGAGTCTTTCTGGGTAAATCTCTTAGAGCTTTGCACACCTGGATGATACAATATTTGCACATTATTCTTTTAAAATTCTTCTCTTTTAAACTGTCAAATTGACAGCCATTTTCAAGTCTGAACCTTGTTTTCCTCTAGGATTTTGCATGTGCTTATAGCTGTATTCTGTTTATTTTTATCCTAAAAAAAAAAATTCCCTTGTCATTGTCGCTGACAAGCACACCCATAACATGATGCAGCAACCACCATGCTTGAAAATATGAAGAGTTGTACTCCGTGATGTGTTGGATTTGCCCTAAACTTAACACTTTGTATTCAGGAAAGAAAGTTAGATTTTTGGCATTTATTTTTGCAGTATTACTTAAGTGCCTTGTTGCAAACAGGATGCAGGTTTTGTAATACAGGCTTCCTTTTCACTCTGTCATTTAAGTTAGTATTGTGGAGTAACTACAATGTTGTTGATCCATCCTTCGTTCTCATATCACACCCATTATACTCTGTTACTGTTTTAAAGTCACCATTGGCATCATGATGAAATCCCTGAGTGGTTTCCTTCCTCTCCGGCAACTGAGCTAGGAAAGATGCCTGAATCTTTGTAGTGACCGGGTGTATTGATTCACCATGCAAAGTGTAATTAACAACTTCACCATGCTCAAAGGGATATTCAAGTTCATTGAAAAACCTTCCCTGGTCTTTGTGGTTGAATCTGTGCTTGAAATGTATTACCCGTTTGAGGGAGTGGGGTACAGAGATGGGGTAGTCATTCAGAGATGGGGTAGTCATTCAGAGATGGGGTAGTCATTCAGAGATGGGGTAGTCATTCAGAGATGGGGTAGTCATTCAGAGATGATGTTAACCACTATTATTGAACATGGAATGAGTCCATGCAACTTATTATGTGACTTGTTAAGCACATTTTTACCTCCGTACTTATTTCGGCTTGCCTTAAACAAAGGGCTTGAATACTTGTTGACTCGAGACATTTCAAGCTTTTAATTTTGTTATTTCCAAAAAATGTCTAAATTAAATTCCACAGTGACACAAAATGTAATCCATATTGAATTCAGGCTGTAACACAATAACATGTGGGGAAAGTAAAGAGGTGTGAACAGCATGTAGTTTACACAGGTATGATAGTCTAATACAGCATGTAGTTTACACAGGTATGATAGTCTAATACAGTAGTGTAGTTTACACAGGTATGATAGTCTAATACAGTAGTGTAGTTTACACAGGTATGATAGTCTAATACAGCATGTAGTTTACACAGGTATGATAGTCTAATACAGTAGTGTAGTTTACACAGGTATGATAGTCTAATACAGTAGTGTAGTTTACACAGGTATGATAGTGTAATACAGTAGTGTAGTTTACACAGGTATGATAGTCTAATACAGTAGTGTAGTTTACACAGGTATGATAGTCTAATACAGTATGTAGTTTACACAGGTATGAATGTGTAATACAGTAGTGTAGTTTACACAGGTATGAGTGTATAATACCAGCGGTGTAAAGTACTTACTGTAAAAGTACTTTAAAGTACTACTTGAGTCTGTTTTTTTTGTTGTATCTGTACTTTACTATTGTTGACAACTTTTACTTCACCACATTCCTAAAGAAAATAATGTTGTTTTTACTCCATACATTTTCCCTGACACCTAAACGTATTCGTTGCATGTTGAATGCTTAGCAGGACACGACAAGATAACATCCCTGGTCCTCCCTACTGCCTCTGATCTGGTGGACTCTCTAAACAGAGAACATCCCTGGTCCTCCCTACTGCCTCTGATCTGGTGGACTCTCTAAACAGAGAACATCCCTGGTCCTCCCTACTGCCTCTGATCTGGTGGACTCTCTAAACAGAGAACATCCCTGGTCCTCCCTACTGCCTCTGATCTGGTGGACTCTCTAAACAGAGAACATCCCTGGTCCTCCCTACTGCCTCTGATCTGGTGGACTCTCTAAACAGAGAACATCCCTGGTCCTCCCTACTGCCTCTGATCTGGTGGACTCTCTAAACAGAGAACATCCCTGGTCCTCCCTACTGCCTCTGATCTGGTGGACTCTCTAAACAGAGAACATCCCTGGTCCTCCCTACTGCCTCTGATCTGGTGGACTCTCTAAGCAGAGAACATCCCTGGTCCTCCCTACTGCCTCTGATCTGGTGGACTCTCTAAACAGAGAACATCCCTGGTCCTCCCTACTGCCTCTGATCTGGTGGACTCTCTAAACAGAGAACATCCCTGGTCCTCCCTACTGCCTCTGATCTGGTGGACTCTCTAAACAGAGAACATCCCTGGTCCTCCCTACTGCCTCTGATCTGGTGGACTCTCTAAACAGAGAACATCCCTGGTCCTCCCTACTGCCTCTGATCTGGTGGACTCTCTAAACAGAGAACATCCCTGGTCCTCCCTACTGCCTCTGATCTGGTGGACTCTCTAAACAGAGAACATCCCTGGTCCTCCCTACTGCCTCTGATCTGGTGGACTCTCTAAACAGAGAACATTCCTGGTCCTCCCTACTGCCTCTGATCTGGTGGACTCTCTAAACAGGGGCGGCAGTGTGGCCTAGTGGTTAGAGCGTTGGACTTGTAACCGGAAGGTTGCGAGTTCAAACCCCCGAGCTGACAAGGTACAAATCTGTCGTTCTGCCCCTGAACAGGCAGTTAACCCACTGTTCCCAGGCCATCATTGAAAATAAGAATTTGTTCTTATTTTGACTTGCCTGGTTAAATAAATGTAAAAAAAAAAAAAAAAAAAAAACAGAACATCCCTGGTCCCTACTGCCTCTGATCTGGAGGACTCTCTAAACAGAGAACATCCCTGGTCATCCCTACTGCCTCTGATCTGGAGGACTCTCTAAACAGAGAACATCCCTGGTCATCCCTACTGCCTCTGATCTGGAGGACTCTCTAAACAGAGAACATCCCTGGTCATCCCTACTGCCTCTGATCTGGCAGACTCTCTAAACAGAGAACATGCCTCTGATCTGGTGGACTCTCTAAACAGAGAACATGCCTCTGATCTGGTGGACTCTCTAACCAGAGAACATCCCTGGTCATCCCTACTGCCTCTGATCTGGCAGACTCTCTAAACAGAGAACATGCCTCTGATCTGGTGGACTCTCTAAACAGAGAACATGCCTCTGATCTGGTGGACTCTCTAACCAGAGAACATCCCTGGTCATCCCTACCGCCTCTGATCTGGTGGACTCTCTAAACAGAGAACATCCCTGGTCATCCCTACTGCCTCTGATCTGGTGGACTCTGGTGTGTTCGTTGGCTTTCTGTAAATAAATCAAAAACAGGAAAATGATGTTGTCTGGTTTGCTTAATATAAGGAATTGAAATAATTTATACTTTTGATACTTAAGTACATTTAAAACCAAATACTGTTAAGACTTTTACTCAAGTAGTATTTTACTGGGTGACTTTTACTCAAGTAGTATTTACCTGGGTGACTTACCCAAGTAGTATTTACCTGGGTGACTTACCCAAGTAGTATTTACCTGGGTGACTCACTTTTACTCAAGTAGTATTTTACTGGGTGACTTTTACTCAAGTAGTATTTACCTGGGTGACTTACCCAAGTAGTATTTACCTGGGTGACTTACCCAAGTAGTATTTACCTGGGTGACTCACTTTTACTCAAGTAGTATTTTACTGGGTGACTTACTCAAGTAGTATTTACCTGGGTGACTTACCCAAGTAGTATTTACCTGGGTGACTTACTCAAGTAGTATTTACCTGGGTGACTTACTCAAGTAGTATTTACCTGGGTGACTTACTCAAGTAGTATTTTACTGGGTGACTTTCACTTTTACTCAAGTAGTATTTACCTGGGTGACTTACCCAAGTAGTATTTTACTGGGTGACTTTTACTCAAGTAGTATTTTACCGGGTGGCTTTCACTTTTACTCAAGTAGTATTTTACCGGGTGGCTTTCACTTTTACTCAAGTAGTATTTTACCGGGTGGCTTTCACTTTTACTCAAGTAGTATTTTACCAGGTGGCTTTCACTTTTACTCAAGTAGTATTTTACCAGGTGGCTTTCACTTTTACTCAAGTAGTATTTTACCGGGTGGCTTTCACTTTTACTCAAGTAGTATTTTACTGGGTGACTCACTTTTACTCAAGTAGTATTTTACCGGGTGACTTTCACTTTTACTCAAGTAGTATTTTACCGGGTGACTTTCACTTTTACTCAAGTAGTATTTTACCGGGTGACTTTCACTTTTACTCAAGTAGTATTTTACCGGGTGGCTTTCACTTTTACTCAAGTAGTATTTTACCGGGTGGCTTTCACTTTTACTCAAGTAGTATTTTACCGGGTGACTTTCACTTTTACTCAAGTAGTATTTTACCGGGTGGCTTTCACTTTTACTCAAGTAGTATTTTACCGGGTGGCTTTCACTTTTACTCAAGTAGTATTTTACCGGGTGACTTTCACTTTTATTCAAGTAGTATTTTACCGGGTGACTTTCACTTTTACTCAAGTAGTATTTTACCGGGTGGCTTTCACTTTTACTCAAGTAGTATTTTACCGGGTGGCTTTCACTTTTACTCAAGTAGTATTTTACCGGGTGGCTTTCACTTTTACTCAAGTAGTATTTTACCGGGTGACTTTCACTTTTACTCAAGTAGTATTTTACCGGGTGGCTTTCACTTTTACTCAAGTAGTATTTTACCGGGTGGCTTTCACTTTTACTCAAGTAGTATTTTACCGGGTGGCTTTCACTTTTACTCAAGTAGTATTTTACCGGGTGGCTTTCACTTTTACTCAAGTAGTATTTTACCGGGTGGCTTTCACTTTTACTCAAGTAGTATTTTACCGGGTGGCTTTCACTTTTACTCAAGTAGTATTTACCGGGTGGCTTTCACTTTTACTCAAGTAGTATTTTAATGGGTGACTTTCATTTGAGTCATTTTCTATTAAGGTATCTTTACATTTACCCAAGTATGACATTTGGTTACTTTTTCCACCACTGGGTGTGAATACTTTCTGAAGGCACTGTAGGTTTTTAAATGTAGGTGGAGAATATCCACACAGACCCTTTTTCCTGAGAGACAGATCCCCGTAGCCCTGGCGCCTTGTTATGTTTCAGAAGTGGACTAACCTCTCTTGGTAATCTTTGAGTCTCCTGCCTCTAGGTTTCCACTGGCCCCTGGGGAGACCCTGTGTCGGGTCACCGCCCTTCTGTTCTACGTCAACACCTACGCAGGGTCAATTTCATGACCTGCCTGGCCGTGACCGCTTCGTAGCCGTGGTTCTCCCTCTACGTTACACCAGGCTCTGCCGGGCCCGGACCATCCGCTACGCCTGCGTAGGGGTGTGGGTTCTAGTCCTAGTCCAGACGTTACCCCTCCTCTCCGTGACCATGACCCGGGCCGAGCCGGACGGGACCACCACCTGCATGGAGTACCCCAACTTTGAGAACGGGGCCGTGGAGGGGCTCCCCTACGTCCTCATTGGAGCCGTCGTCATGGGATACGGCGTTCCCGTTGCAACCATCCTGTGTTGCTACTTGGTGTTGCTTTGGAAGCTGCGGTTGGTGACGAGAAGTAGGGCCGGTGGGCGAGGTCACAGGTCATTGAGGAGCCAGAAGGCGACGGGGGTGATAGCAGGGTAGTGTTGGTGTTTGTAGTGTGTTTCAGTCCCTATCACATCAACATCCTGCAGTATATGATCCGAAAGCTGAGATACACACCAGACTGTACCGAGCTCCACGCCTTTCAGGTAGTTGTCTCCACACCAGTGGAGGCTGGTGGGAGGAGCTATAGGAGGGTGGGCTTATTGTAATGGCTGGAATGGAATAAATGGAACAGAGTCAAACATGTGGTTTCCATCTTTTTCATGTGTTCCATGAATTCCATTCATTACAACGAGCCCTTCCTCCTACAGCGCCTTCTACCAGCCTCCACTGACACACAAACATAGGCCTATCTGTTAATATCATTGTATTTTTGTGTGTGTGTGTGTGTGTGTTGACCATGAGATTGTGTATTTAAGTGTGTGTGTGTTGACCATGAGATTGTGTGTGTGTGTGTGTGTGTGTGTGTTGACCATGAGATTGTGTATTTAAGTGTGTGTGTGTTGACCATGAGATTGTGTGTGTGTGTGTGTGTGTTGACCATGAGATTGTGTATTTAAGTGTGTGTGTGTGTTGACCATGATATTGTGTATTTAAGTGTGTGTGTGTGTTGACCATGAGATTGTGTATTTAAGTGTGTGTGTGTGTGTGTTGACCATGAGATTGTGTATTTAAGTGTGTGTGTGATGTCCATCTCCAATCCACGTGTGACCGACTCCTCCACTAACCCCTCTCTCCCTCCCCTTCAGATGTCTCTACACTTCACTGTGTGTCTCATGAACCTCAACTGCTGCCTGGACCCCTTTGTCTACTTCTTTGCCTGTAAGGGTTACAAGAGGAGGGTGATGAAGATGTTGAGGGTTCAGGTCAGCGCCTCTTTCTCCAGCATGGTCCGAACCGGGGAGGACACCCCCTTCAAACGGGGGGGGACCCGGGACGGGAGGAGCAGGCTGGGTAGCCACACAGCTTGTCCTGTTGCTTTAGATGACGTTACCAAGACCATTCCTGGGCCGGAGACCGAGACAGGAGCCAGAGACAGAGACAGGAGCCACATCCAACCAACTACCCCTGAGACAGGAGTCACATCCAACCAACTACCCCTGAGACAGGAGCCACATCCAACCAACTACCCCTGAGACAGGAGCCACATCCAACCAACTACCCCTGAGACAGGAGTCACATCCAACCAACTACCCCTGAGACAGGAGTCACATCCAACCAACTACCCCTGAGACAGGAGCCACATCCAACCAACTACCCCTGAGACAGGAGCCACACCCAACCAACTACCCCTGAGACAGGAGCCACATCCAACCAACTACCCCTGAGAAAGGAGTCACATCCAACCAACTACCCCTGAGACAGGAGCCACATCCAACCAACTACCCCTGAGACAGGAGCCACATCCAACCAACTACCCCTGAGTAGCCCCAGAGCCTGTCCTGGTCCTTGAGATGACCACTACTAGGCCATAAGAGACACAGAACCACTAGTCTAGACACACGTACTTGTCCTGGGTTGTATTCACACCAAACGGAGGAAAAAGGAACTGAAACAGAAAGGGACGACCTGAACTTGTCCAATAAGAAATGCTTGTTTTTAATTTGACTTCTTTGCTCACTCTGCTATTTCAAAACGAATGTGAAAAAGATGGACATCCAGGTCCCATAAACACAGCAGCCTTTACAAGGTTCCAGACCTAAAGGGCCTCCTGCAGAACAGGATGCTGTATGCAGAGATACAATCCTACCTTTACTGATTCATCTCAAACATTTCCGTCACATCGATCTTTTGTACAGATATTTATGCTTTTCATAATTAAAAATGGTTTCACTTCCCAATACTTACTTTTTAACTGCTGTTTGAAGTGGAATTAAAACCATTCTATTTCACTGTTACGGTTTTATTTCAGCAAGGTCTGGCCTGTCCCTAAGTTAGCCAGGTATGAAACTAAAAACACAGACAACTCACTTCCCTAAAAGAGCAACACAACACTTCTCTCTATGAGGTAAAAGGTCAAGGAGTACCAGTACTTCCTAGTTTTTCAACATGTGCAGTGTGATGTTTTCATCTAGAACGTGTAGGCCGACAGCTGGTTTGGAAGTCGCTGCAGCACATCGAGCCCCTCGTTGATCTCACTGCTCTCTAGTGGTGTTAATACACGGTACACCTTCAGTGAACAAGGGCACACTTCAAGGAAAAGGAGTCCATAGGAGCAAGGGATTGATTTAGGGATTGAGCTCAGGTGTCAAGGACATGTGTGCAGCCCAGTTAGAGGTCCCGCTGTGAAGGACAGGTGTAAAGGTACTCACAGTCCGGCAGGCAGCCCAGTTAGAGGTCCAGCTGTGAAGGACAGGTGTAAAGGTACTCACAGTCCGGCAGGCAGCTCAGACACCTGGTAGTCAAACAGGTAGTGAAACACTTCAGACAGCAGGAAGTCCACCAGTGCAGTGAGCACCCACGTCCCAAACAGGAAGGACTACAGGAATAACCAGGATGTTACAGTTAGGACTACAGGAAGAACCAGGATGTTACAGTTAGGACTACAGGAAGAACCAGGATGTTACAGTTAGGACTACAGGAAGAACCAGGATGTTACAATATGAAACAATGACATAACATAAAATCATATCATCATCATCATGATAATTTGATAAAACAACTGATAATCTGTGCAGCACGACTGCAATAAAGACCAGCTGGAACGTGCCCAGTGAGTCTAACATAGGTTTACAAGCTGAAATGAACTTACAGCAAATTTTCTGCTGCCGAACCGTCTCTCCAAGATGCGGAAGTTGTAGATGAGCAGACTGTTGCAGAAGGTGTCCTTTAGGTCCAGACAGATCAGTCTGCCACACACTAACCGCCATACCTTACAGAAGAGGAGTGAGGGTTGTTACACAGTACACACACCACAGAGTTTCTAAACCCAGAGGTGCAACATCACAAGACTTCCGGGAGCGCTTGAGAAACAGACGTGGCAGACCAGATCGAAAAATGTGTCCTTAAGTTGTTAATTGTCTAGAAATCTAAATGCAAAACTGAGATTTGAGCCAATGTCTTAAGTAGCTGAAAATGTCACTTTCACGTGGTTGTAGTAATGACAATCTGACATGTAATCATTTTAATCAAAAACAACTTTATATCGAAGGAGTGTCTTCGATTTGACAGCGCAATTCGGCGCGACGACCATTAAAAGCAGATTACGTGTTTCTGGGCATGAGTTTAGCTAGCCAAAGGTCGGCTACAAGCGTGATCGGGGATTTCTATTGGAGAAGCAGTTCCTGCCTATCTTCATACTGTACTGTCTTTGGCAAGATGATCCACAGGAGGAGAAAGGTTGAGGTTTACGACACTCTGTCTCTCTTTTCCGCTACCTGGTGCTGCAGCGTGATGGCCTGCAGGCTGTAGGTGAACAGGTGATTGTACTGTGGCAGGAGGGTTAGCACGACAGTCAGACCACTGAGGACCAGGAGGAGACCTTTAGACAGGGGGGCCTTATCTGTGGGGGGAGGCAACCAATCAAACAATCAATCACCTACCTGTAGGGCACAATCAATTTGATACTCTTATCATAATTTACAGCAGAGTACTTGTTCCTGGTAACGTTAAATACTTGTATGGAAAATGTGGGCGGGGAAACCACATGCACCGCTCTGTCACTACAGTACTGAGCCAGCATTCAGCGTCGTTTATTAAATGAAACATCGAGCGGTATCACGCAATTCTAGACATTATGACAAAAATGGTAAAGGCTCGAATCGTCGATTGTACGCGTAGAAACGATGATGTGACCCGTGCAAATCCTTAGATTCATCTAGAATGAATGACAGTGCAAAGCTGCGAGACAGGACCGAGCGAAAACACTCGTACACGAATCAGCTAGTCCGGTACTTACCGAGCCCTCGGGAACCGGTGGTAGTGAACATGATGGAAAAGGAAAACAAAAAATATATAATGACTGTCTGTGTAAAGGCACTGCAAAATGAAGGTACAAACTTAGCTATAGTAGCTAAAAGTTAGAAGAAAAAAATAACATCACAATGAGATAGAGGGGAAAGGGTATCGAGTACGGTGGTCGAGTTCGTCCAAAATTATTCGAGATTGTTGTTTTTGACACGCAAATCTCGAGATGCACTGAATAGAAATTGCCACATGAGGTCGCTATGTCACTATCAATGGTCA
Organism: Oncorhynchus masou masou; assembly: GCF_036934945.1. Taxonomy (NCBI): domain Eukaryota; kingdom Metazoa; phylum Chordata; class Actinopteri; order Salmoniformes; family Salmonidae; genus Oncorhynchus; species Oncorhynchus masou. The sequence goes on along the minus strand of NW_027008426.1, from coordinate 664 downwards.
GTAAAGGTTCTCGCTTATATTATAGCTGGTAAAACAGGTCATTGCCACAATAACAAAACATGCACTCAATTTGCATAACTTAAGTAATTGTATTTCTTCACCGGCCCTCGTTTCATTTAATCCGTTTGATGGATACTGTCCTCGTCAGCAGAAAGTGATCAGAGGTTTTGAGTGGCCTCTATTAATGAACCTCGTCAACAAAAACACTCCTGACACTTGTTCTTTGATCACCTGCCTGTACTCACCCTCCCAAAGACATGTCAGAGGGTATTGAACACAAGCTGGCGTTTCTTCTCCGCGTCAAGATCAAACCTCTGCCATCTCTGTGACAGTTGTTCCTGTGAAGAAGAGAAACGCACCGTCGACACATTACTCATCCTGAGATAAACCTCATCAGACAAGAGACCTTCTACACACACACACACACACACACACACACACACACACACACACACACAGACACACACACACACACACACACACACACACACACACACACACAGAGACACACACACACACACACACACACACACACACACACACACACACACACACACACACACACACACAGAGACACACACACACACACACACAGAGAGACACACACACACAGAGACACACACACACACACAGAGACACACACACACACACACACAGAGACACA
>NW_027008425.1:0-99734 GCF_036934945.1 Oncorhynchus masou masou | reverse complement strand
GAGCGTCTGTTAAATGACTTAAATGTAATGTAAATGTAGAGACATGGCTGGTACCCCTTACCACACGACTCCCTGGGTCAGACTACCCGGCTCCCTGGGTCAGACCATAGAGACATGACTGGTAGCCCTTACCACATGACTCCCTGGGTCAGACCATAGAGACATAACTGGTAGCCCTTACCACACGACTCCCTGGGTCAGACCACACGACTCCCTGGGTCAGACCACACGACTCCCTGGGTCAGACCACACGACTCCCTGGGTCAGACCACAGAGACATGGCTGGTAGCCCTTACCACACGACTCCCTGGGTTAGACCACACGACTCCCTGGGTCAGACCACAGAGACATGGCTGGTAGCCCTTACCACACGACTCCCTGGGTCAGACCATAGAGACATGGCTGGTAGCCCTTACCACACGACTCCCTGGGTCAGACCACAGAGACATGGCTGGTAGCCCTTACCACACGACTCCTGGGTTAGACCACACGACTCCCTGGGTCAGACCACAGAGACATGGCTGGTAGCCCTTACCACACGACTCCCTGGGTCAGACCATAGAGACATGGCTGGTAGCCCTTACCACACGACTCCCTGGGTCAGACCACAGAGACATGGCTGGTAGCCCTTACCACACGACTCCCTGGGTCAGACCACACGACTCCCTGGGTCAGACCATAGAGACATGGCTGGTAGCCCTTACCACACAACTCCCTGTGTCAGACCACAGACATTACTGGTTGCCCTTACCACACGATTCCCTGGGTCAAACCATAGAGACATGATTGGTAGCCCTTACCACAAGACTCCCTGGGTCAGACCACATGACTCGCTGGGTCAGGCCACACGACTCCCTGTGTCAGACCACAGACATTACTGGTAGCCCTTACCAAACGACTCCCTGGGTCAGACCCAACGACTCCCTGGGTCAGACCACACGACTCCCTGGGTCAGACCACACGACTCCCTGCGTTAGACCATAGAGACATGGCTGGTAGCCCTTACCACACGACTCCCTGGGTCAGACCACACAACTCCCTGGGTCAGACCGCACGACTCCCTGTGTCAGACCACAGACATTACTGGTAGCCCTTACCACACGACTCCCTGGGTCAGACCACACGACTCCCTGTGTCAGACCACAGACATTACTGGTAGCCCTTACCACACGACTCCCTGGGTCAGACGCAACGACTCCCTGGGTCAGAACACACGACTCCCTGGGTCAGACCATAGAGACATGACTGGTAGCCCTTACCACATGACTCCCTGGGTCAGACCATAGAGACATAACTGGTAGCCCTTACCACACGACTCCCTGGGTCAGACCACACGACTCCCTGGGTCAGACCACACGACTCCCTGGGTCAGACCACACAACTCCCTGGGTCAGACCACACGACTCCCTGGGTCAGACCATAGAGACATGACCGGTAGCCCTTACCACACGACTCCCTGGGTCAGACCACACGACTCCCTGGGTCAGACCACAGAGACATGACTGGTAGCCCTTACCACACGACTCCCTGGGTCAGACTACCCGGCTCCCTGGGTCAGACCATAGAGACATGACTGGTAGCCCTTACCACATGACTCCCTGGGTCAGACCATAGAGACATAACTGGTAGCCCTTACCACACGACTCCCTGGGTCAGACCACACGACTCCCTGGGTCAGACCACACGACTCCCTGGGTCAGACCACACGACTCCCTGGGTCAGACCACAGAGACATGGCTGGTAGCCCTTACCACACGACTCCCTGGGTTAGACCACACGACTCCTGGGTCAGACCACAGAGACATGGCTGGTAGCCCTTACCACACGACTCCCTGGGTCAGACCATAGAGACATGGCTGGTAGCCCTTACCACACGACTCCCTGGGTCAGACCACAGAGACATGGCTGGTAGCCCTTACCACACGACTCCCTGGGTTAGACCACACGACTCCTGGGTCAGACCACAGAGACATGGCTGGTAGCCCTTACCACACGACTCCCTGGGTCAGACCATAGAGACATGGCTGGTAGCCCTTACCACACGACTCCCTGGGTCAGACCACAGAGACATGGCTGGTAGCCCTTACCACACGACTCCCTGGGTCAGACCACACGACTCCTGGGTCAGACCATAGAGACATGGCTGGTAGCCCTTACCACACAACTCCCTGTGTCAGACCACAGACATTACTGGTTGCCCTTACCACACGATTCCCTGGGTCAAACCATAGAGACATGATTGGTAGCCCTTACCACAAGACTCCCTGGGTCAGACCACATGACTCGCTGGGTCAGGCCACACGACTCCCTGTGTCAGACCACAGACATTACTGGTAGCCCTTACCAAACGACTCCCTGGGTCAGACCCAACGACTCCTGGGTCAGACCACACGACTCCCTGGGTCAGACCACACGACTCCTGCGTTAGACCATAGAGACATGGCTGGTAGCCCTTACCACACGACTCCCTGGGTCAGACCACACAACTCCCTGGGTCAGACCGCACGACTCCCTGTGTCAGACCACAGACATTACTGGTAGCCCTTACCACACGACTCCCTGGGTCAGACCACACGACTCCCTGTGTCAGACCACAGACATTACTGGTAGCCCTTACCACACGACTCCCTGGGTCAGACGCAACGACTCCCTGGGTCAGACCACACGACTCCCTGGGTCAGACAGCACGACTACCTGGGTCAAACCATAGAGACATGACTCGTAGCCCTTACCACACGACTCCCTGGGTCAGACCATAGAGACATGACTGGTAGGCCTTACCACACGACTCCTGGGTCAGACCACACGACTCCCTGGGTCAGACCATAGAGACATGACTGGTAGCCCTTACCACACGCCTCCCTGGGTCAGACCACACGACTCCCTGGGTCAGATCACACGACTCCCTGGGTTAAACCATAGAGACATGACTGGTCGCCTTTACCAAACGACTCCCTGGGTCAGACCACACAACTCCCTGGGTCAGACCATAGAGACATGGCTGGTAGCCCTTACCAAACGACTCCCTGGGTCAGACCACACGACTACCTGGGTCAGACCATACAGACATGACTAGTCGCCCTTACCACACGACTACCTTGGTCAGACCATAGAGACATGGCTGGTAGCCCTTACCACACGACTCCCTGGGTTAGACCACACGACTCCCTGGGTCAGACCACACGACTCCCTGGGTCAGACCATAGAGACCTTACCACACTACTCCCTATCCACACGACTCCCTGGGTCAGACCACACGACTCCCTGGGTCAGACCACACGACTCCCTGGGTCAGACCATAGAGACATGGCCGGTAACCCTTACCACACGACTCCCTGGGTCAGACCACACGACTCCCTGGGTCAGACCACAGAGACATGGCTGGTAGCCCTTACCACATGACTCCCTGGGTCAGACCACACGACTCCCTGGGTCAGACCATAGAGACATGGCTGGTAGCCCTTACCACACAACTCCCTGTGTCAGACCACAGACATTACTGGTTGCCCTTACCACACGATTCCCTGGGTCAAACCATAGAGACATGATTGGTAGCCCTTACCACAAGACTCCCTGGGTCAGACCACATGACTCGCTGGGTCAGGCCACACGACTCCCTGTGTCAGACCACAGACATTACTGGTAGCCCTTACCAAACGACTCCCTGGGTCAGACCCAACGACTCCCTGGGTCAGACCACACGACTCCCTGGGTCAGACCACACGACTCCTGCGTTAGACCATAGAGACATGGCTGGTAGCCCTTACCACACGACTCCCTGGGTCAGACCACACAACTCCCTGGGTCAGACCGCACGACTCCCTGTGTCAGACCACAGACATTACTGGTAGCCCTTACCACACGACTCCCTGGGTCAGACCACACGACTCCCTGTGTCAGACCACAGACATTACTGGTAGCCCTTACCACACGACTCCCTGGGTCAGACGCAACGACTCCCTGGGTCAGACCACACGACTCCCTGGGTCAGACAGCACGACTACCTGGGTCAAACCATAGAGACATGACTCGTAGCCCTTACCACACGACTCCCTGGGTCAGACCATAGAGACATGACTGGTAGGCCTTACCACACGACTCCCTGGGTCAGACCACACGACTCCCTGGGTCAGACCATAGAGACATGACTGGTAGCCCTTACCACACACCTCCCTGGGTCAGACCACACGACTCCCTGGGTCAGATCACACGACTCCCTGGGTTAAACCATAGAGACATGGCTGGTAGCCCTTACCACACAACTCACTGGGTCAAACCACACGACTCCCTGGGTCAGACCATTGAGACATGACTAGTCGCCTTTACCAAACGACTCCCTGGGTCAGACCACACAACTCCCTGGGTCAGACCATAGAGACATGGCTGGTAGCCCTTACCAAACGACTCCCTGGGTCAGACCACACGACTACCTGGGTCAGACCATACAGACATGACTAGTCGCCCTTACCACACGACTACCTTGGTCAGACCATAGAGACATGGCTGGTAGCCCTTACCACCTGACTCCCTGGGTCAGACCACACGACTCCCTGTGTCAGTCCACACGACTCCCTGGGTCAGAACATAGAGACATGGCTGGTAGCCCTTACCACACGACTCCCTGTGTCAGACCACAGACATTACTGGTTGCCCTTACCACACGATTCCCTGGGTCAAACCATAGAGACATGATTGGTAGCCCTTACCACAAAACTCCCTGGGTCAGACCACATGACTCGCTGGGTCAGGCCACACGACTCCCTGTGTCAGACCACAGACATTACTGGTAGCCCTTACCACACGACTCCCTGGGTCAGACCACACGACTACCTGGGTCAAACCATAGAGACATGACTGGTAGCCCTTACCAAACGACTCCCTGGGTCAGACGCAACGACTCCCTGGGTCAGACCACACGACTCCTGGGTCAGACCACACGACTCCCTGCTTTAGACCATAGAGACATGGCTGGTAGCCCTTACCACACGACTCCCTGGGTCAGACCACACAACTCCCTGGGTCAGACCGCACGACTCCCTGGGTCAGACCATAGAGACATGGCTGGTGGTCCTTACCACACGACTCCCTGGGTCAAACCACACGACTCCCTGGGTCAGACCGCACGACTCCCTGGGTCAGACCATAGAGACATGGCTGGTAGCCCTTACCACACGACTCCCTGGGTCGGACCACCCCCCCCTGGGTCAGACCATAGAGGCATGGCTGTTAGCCCTTACCACACGACTCCCTGGTTCAGATCACACGACTCCCTGGGTCAGACCACCCCCCCCCTGGGTCAGACCATAGAGACATGGCTGTTAGCCCTTACCACACGACTCCTGGTTCAGATCACACGACTCCTGGGTCAGACCATAGAGACATGTCTGGTAGCCCTGACCACACGACTCCCTGGGTCAGACCACACGACTACCTGGGTCAGACCACACGACTCCCTGGGTCAGACCACACGACTCCTGGGTCAGACCACACGACTCCTGGGTCAGACCACAGAGACATGACTGGTAGCCCTTACCAAACGACTCCCTGGGTCAGACCACACGACTCCCTGGGTCAGACCACACGACTCCTGGGTCAGACCACACGACTCCCTGGGTCAGACCACAGAGACATGACTGGTAGCCCTTACCAAACGACTCCTTGTGTCAGACTACCCGGCTCCCTGGGTCAGAGCATAGAGACATGGCTGGTACCCCTTACCACACGACTCCCTGGGTCAGACCATACGACTCCCTGGGTCAGACCATAGAGACATGACTGGTAGCCCTTACCACATGACTCCCTGGGTCAGACCATAGAGATGTAACTGGTAGCCCTTACCACACGACTCCCTGGGTCAGACCACACGACTCCCTGGGTCAGACCACACGACTCCCTGGGTCAGACCATAGAGACATGACCGGTAGCCCTTACCACACAACTCCCTGGGTCAGACCACACGACTCCCTGGGTCAGACCACAGAGACATGGCTGGTAGCCCTTACCACACGACTCCCTGGGTTAGACCACACGACTCCCTGGGTCAGACCACAGAGACATGGCTGGTAGCCCTTACCACACGACTCCCTGGGTCAGACCACACGACTCCCTGGGTCAGACCACACAACTCCCTGGGTCAGACCACACGACTCCCTGGGTCAGACCATAGAGACATGACCGGTAGCCCTTACCACACAACTCCCTGGGTCAGACCACACGACTCCCTGGGTCAGACCACAGAGACATGGCTGGTAGCCCTTACCACACGACTCCCTGGGTTAGACCACACGACTCCCTGGGTCAGACCATAGAGACATGACCGGTAGCCCTTACCACACAACTCCCTGGGTCAGACCACACGACTCCCTGGGTCAGACCACAGAGACATGGCTGGTAGCCCTTACCAAACGACTCCCTGGGTTAGACCACACGACTCCTGGGTCAGACCACAGAGACATGGCTGGTAGCCCTTACCACACGACTCCCTGGGTCAGACCACACGACTCCCTGGGTCAGACCATAGAGACCTTACCACACTACTCCCTTACCACACTACTCCCTGGGTCAGACCATACGACTCCCTGGGTCAGACCATAGAGACATGACTGGTAGCCCTTACCACATGACTCCCTGGGTCAGACCATAGAGACATAACTGGTAGCCCTTACCACACGACTCCTGGGTCAGACCACACGACTCCCTGGGTCAGACCACACGACTCCCTGGGTCAGACCACACGACTCCCTGGGTCAGACCATAGAGACATGGCCGGTAACCCTTACCACACGACTCCCTGGGTCAGACCACACGACTCCCTGGGTCAGACCACAGAGACATGGCTGGTAGCCCTTACCACACGACTCCCTGGGTTAGACCACACGACTCCCTGGGTCAGACCACAGAGACATGGCTGGTAGCCCTTACCACACGACTCCCTGGGTCAGACCATAGAGACATGGCTGGTAGCCCTTACCACACGACTCCCTGGGTCAGACCACAGAGACATGGCTGGTAGCCCTTACCACACGACTCCCTGTGTTAGACCACACGACTCCCTGGGTCAGACCACAGAGACATGGCTGGTAGCCCTTACCACACGACTCCCTGTGTCAAACCACAGAGACATGGCTGTGTGTGTTTGTGTGTGTGTGTGTGTGTGTGTGTGTGTGTGTGTGTGTGTGTGTGTGTGTGTGTGAGTTAATGCCTGGGCTTAAGCTCACTGGGCTAACACAGTCTTTGTGTGAGGGACTGACGAGCGTGCAGAGAAATGTTGTGTTCAAGCATTTCATCTCTTTGCTGTCGTGTCAATGATGAGGGTTCTGAAGAATGCATGCAGAGCTATTCCCATGCGTCTCACACACACACACACACACACACACATACACACATACACACATAAACACATACACACATACACACACACACGGGGGCGTTCTGGCCCGGAGGTTCTGTCGTGATTAGGAAGCGAATCATTGTATTTTACAGAGATCTGATGCGTGTCTGCCACACGCACCCGTTCACGCTCCAACACACGTAATCCACCATGTGTCCTCAACACAGACCACAGTAGAGGGTATTGTGCGGTCAAATACATACACACTCTACTCTCTGAAAGTCAGACTCTTAATGTCATTGACCGGGCATCGAGCCTGGGGGGGCCTGTGTGCTATTGTGTTAGCCCACTGAGCTAAAGGCATCTGTAAGCTAACATGTGTCTTTAGGTCTCAGGCAAAGTTGCTCATCACCTGAATCTATTCACCAATCATGTCTCAGTAAACCCACCTCTACCTGCCCTCCTCTACCCAATCAGTCCCATGTCTCAGTAAACATACCTCTACCTGCCCTCCTCCACCCAATCAGTCCCATGTCTCAGTAAACATACCTCTACCTGCCCTACTCCACCCAATCAGTCCCATGTCTCAGTAAACATACCTCTACCTGCCCTACTCCACCCAATCAGTCCCATGTCTCAGTAAACATACCTCTACCTGCCCTCCTCCACCCAATCAGTCCCATGTCTCAGTAAACACACCTCTACCTGCCCTCCTCTACCTAATCAGTCCCATGTCTCAGTGAACACCCATGCCCTCGTCTACCCAAAGTCCCATGTCTTAGTAAACACACCTCTACCTGCCCTCCTCTACCCGAACAGTCCCATGTCTCAGTAAACACACCTCTACCTGCCCTCCTCTACCCAATCAGTCCCATGTCACAGTGAACACACCTCTACCTGCCCTCCTCTACCCAATCAGTCCCATGTCTTAGTAAACACACCTCTACCTGCCCTCCTCTACCCAATCAGTCCCATGTCTCAGTAAACACACCTCTACCTGCCCTCCTCTATCCAATCAGTCCCATGTCTCAGTGAACACACCTCTACCTGCCCTCCTCTACCCAATCAGTCCCATGTCTCAGTAAACACACCTCTACCTGCCCTCCTCCACCCAATCAGTCCCATGTCTCAGTAAACACACCTCTACCTGCCCTCCTCTACCCAAATCATTCCCATGTCTCAGTAAACACACCTCTACCTGCCCTCCTCCACCAAATCAGTCCCATGTCTTAGTAAACACACCTCTACCTGCCCTCCTCTATCCAATCAGTCCCATGTCTCAGTGAACACACCTCTACCTGCCCTCCTCTACCCAATCAGTCCCATGTCTCAGTAAACACACCTTTACCTGCCCTCCTCTACCCAATCAGTCCCATGTCTTAGTAAACACACCTCTACCTGCCCTCCTCCACCCAGTCCCATGTCAGTCCCATGTCTCATGCATCATTATAGTTTTCTAATTTCCTATTGCCATGGCAGCAACCCCCAGCAATAACCATGGTAACACGAGTCATAAAAAGCCTGTATTGAGCCCAAACATACTGTAGTCTGGCACCAACCAGACCAGCACACACACACTCACACTCACACACTTTCAGAAACTGCCCTGCTTTGAGTTACAAAGCTGCCATTCTCAGGCTGGGCTGTGGGTATAGACTCTGGACAGTGTGGGTATAGACTGTGGACAGTGTGGGTATAGACTCTGGACAGTGTGTGTATAGACTGTGGACAGTGTGGGTATAGACTGTGGACAGTGTGGGTATAGACTCTGGACAGTGTGTGTATAGACTGTGGACAGTGTGGGTATAGACTGTGGACAGTGTGGGTATAGACTCTGGACAGTGTGTGTATAGACTCTGGACAGTGTGTGTATAGACTGTGGAAAGTGTGTGTATAGACTGTGGACAGTGTGGGTATAGACTGTGGACAGTGTGTGTATAGACTCTGGACAGTGTGTGTATAGACTGTGGACAGTGTGGGTATAGACTGTGGACAGTGTGGGTATAGACTGTGGACAGTGTGGGTATAGACTGTGTAGAGTGTGTGTATAGACTGTGGAAAGTGTGTGTATAGACTGTGGACAGTGTGGGTATAGACTGTGGACAGTGTGGGTATCGACTGTGGACAGTGTGTGTATAGACTGTGGACAGTGTGGGTATAGACTGTGGACAGTGTGTATATAGGCTGACAGTGTGGGTATAGACTGTGGACAGTGTGTGAATAGACTGTGGACAGTTTGTGTATAGACTGTGGACAGTGTGGGTATAGACTGTGGACAGTGTGTGTATAGACTCTGGACAGTGTGTGTATAGACTGTGGACAGTGTGGGTATAGACTGTGGACAGTGTGGGTATCGACTGTGGACAGTGTGTGTATAGACTGTGGACAGTGTGGGTATAGACTGTGGACAGTGTGTATATAGGCTGACAGTGTGGGTATAGACTGTGGACAGTGTGTGTATAGACTGTGGACAGTGTGTGTATAGACTGTGGACAGTTTGTGTATAGACTGTGGACAGTTTGTGTATAGACTGTGGACAGTGTGTGTATAGACTGTGGACAGTGTGGGTATAGACTGTGGACAGTGTGGGTATAGACTGTGGACAGTGTGTGTATAGACTCTGGACAGTGTGTGTATCGACTGTGGACAGTGTGTGTATAGACTGTGGACAGTGTGGGTATAGACTGTGGACAGTGTGGGTATAGACTGTGGACAGTGTGGGTATAGACTCTGGACAGTGTGTGTATAGACTCTGGACAGTGTGTGTATAGACTGTGGAAAGTGTGTGTATAGACTGTGGACAGTGTGGGTATAGACTGTGGACAGTGTGTGTATAGACTCTGGACAGTGTGTGTATAGACTGTGGACAGTGTGGGTATAGACTGTGGACAGTGTGGGTATAGACTGTGGACAGTGTGGGTATAGACTGTGGACAGTGTGGGTATAGACTGTGGACAGTGTGGGTATAGACTCTGGACAGTGTGTGTATAGACTCTGGACAGTGTGTGTATAGACTGTGGAAAGTGTGTGTATAGACTGTGGACACAGTGTGGGTATAGACTGTGGACAGTGTGGGTATAGACTGTGGACAGTGTGTACATAGTGTGTGTATAGACTGTGGACAGTGTGGGTATAGACTGTGGACAGTGTGTATATAGGCTGACAGTGTGGGTATAGACTGTGGACAGTGTGTGAATAGACTGTGGACAGTTTGTGTATAGACTGTGGACAGTGTGGGTATAGACTGTGGACAGTGTGTGTATAGACTCTGGACAGTGTGTGTATAGACTGTGGACAGTGTGGGTATAGACTGTGGACAGTGTGGGTATCGACTGTGGACAGTGTGTGTATAGACTGTGGACAGTGTGGGTATAGACTGTGGACAGTGTGTATATAGGCTGACAGTGTGGGTATAGACTGTGGACAGTGTGTGTATAGACTGTGGACAGTGTGTGTATAGACTGTGGACAGTTTGTGTATAGACTGTGGACAGTTTGTGTATAGACTGTGGACAGTGTGTGTATAGACTGTGGACAGTGTGGGTATAGACTGTGGACAGTGTGGGTATAGACTGTGGACAGTGTGTGTATAGACTCTGGACAGTGTGTGTATCGACTGTGGACAGTGTGTGTATAGACTGTGGACAGTGTGGGTATAGACTGTGGACAGTGTGTATATAGGCTGACAGTGTAGGTATAGACTGTGGACAGTGTGTGTATAGACTGTGGACAGTGTGTGTATAGACTGTGGACAGTGTGTGTATAGACTGTGGACAGTTTGTGTATAGACTGTGGACAGTGTGTGTATAGACTGTGGACAGTGTGGGTATAGACTGTGGACAGTGTGGGTATAGACTGTGGACAGTGTGGGTATAGACTGTGGGCAGTGTGTGTATAGACTGTGGGCAGTGTGTGTATAGACTGTGGACAGTGTGTGTATAGACTGTGGACAGTGTGTGTATCGACTGTGGACAGTGTGTGTATAGACTGTGGACAGTGTGGGTATAGGCTGACAGTGTGCCGTGCTCAGTCTGCTCTTGTTCCAGGGGAACTGTCTGTCTGTCTGTCAAATGAAGTTAAGGGATACCAACTCAGGACACCATACAGAACGGTGGTTTCACATGGACTTCAGGACACCATACAGAACGGTGGTTTCACATGGACCTCAGGACACCATACAGAACAATGTTTTCACATGGACCTCAGGACACCATACAGAATGGTGTTTTCACATGGACCTCAGGACACCATACAGAACAATGTTTTCACATGGACCTACCTCAGGACACCATACAGAACGGTGTTTTCACATGGACCTCAGGACAGGTAGCTTCAGATGGATGGAGGTAAGTAGGTTATTTCCCACTAACAGGAAAATGGAGGGCTGATTTGCGTTAACGGAGGAAACAGGTTGACGAGCAGGATCAGCTCACTCACACCACCTCCATACAACGCGTCAATGAGGAGAACCCACTGTTCACTTCAAAGGTTGCCCCAGATAACACAACACTCACACACCAAATGCACACACGAACACACACCACCTCCACACCACGGCTCAGTGAGAAAGAACTGCTTATTTACTTCAGAGGTGTCAGAGATAACACACACCTCCATGCCATGTGTCAGTGAAGAGGAAAACATTTACTTCAAAAGGTGTTCATCCTCGGATGGGGCCACAGTGTCTCCTGACCCCTCCTGTCTCAGCCTCCAGTATTTATGCTGCAGTAGTTTATGTGTCGGGGGGCTGGGGTCAGTTTGTTATATCTGGAGTACTTCTCCTGTCCAATTCGGTGTCCTGTGTCAATCTAAGTGTGCATTCTCTAATTCTCTCCTTCTCTCTCTCGGAGAACCTGAGCCCTAAGACCATGCCCCAGGACTACCTGACATGATGACTCCTTGCTGTCCCCAGTCCACCTGTCCTTGCTGCTGCTCCAGTTTCAACTGTTCTGTCAGGACCCGGTTACGAACCTGGGTCTCCGGAGTGAGAAACAGTCACTTAACCAACTGAGCCACGAATAGTCAGCAGAACCCAGAAGATGAGGCAGACACAGCAGTACTTAAGACGGTGTATTTAATAAAGCAAAAAGGAGAAGTCCTTCAATACAAAAAATAGTAAATCCAAAAGATGGTAGGAATAGCACAAAAAACCTTAAGAGATCCTCAAAAACAAAAACAGAACTCCACAAGAGCATCCACCGGAATCGACAAGAATACACAGAACACTAGGGCTGGGTGCTAACATACAAACACAGAGCACAGAACTGAGGGAAACAAAGGGTTTAAATACAATCAGGGGAAAACGAGGCACAGGTGCAATTAATAATGGGGAACAAGAGAAAAAACATAAGGTCAAAAAGCACAATGGGGGCATCTACTGACCAAAACCCGGAACAACCCTGGCCAAATCCTGACAGAATCCCCCCCCTAGGAACGGCTCCTGACGTTCCTACCAGCTCTCTCAGGGTGGAGGGCCCTGAACTGACGAATGAGGTCAGGGTCCAGGATGTCTTTGGCAGGAACCCAGGAGCGCTCCTCAGGACCGTAGCCTTCCCAGTCCACCAGATACTGCCAGGACCGCTGCACCCGGCGGGAATCCAGTATCCGGTGGACGGTATAAGCCGGCTGGCCTCCAATGACACGAGGCGGAGGGGGAGGTCTGTCTGCCGGGACAAGGGGAGAAAAAACAACAGGTTTTAACAATGAAATGTGAAATGTGGGATTAATCTTAAGGGATCTGGGTAAGTGTAGGCGATAAGATACTGGGTTAACTCTCCTGGCAACCTTGAAGGGACCGATGTATTTTTGGGACAGCTTGCGAGACTCCACCCGTAGTGGTAAGTCTCTTGTGGAGAGCCAGACTCTCTGGCCGGGGCGCAGGGTAGGCCCGGGACGGCGACGTCTGTTGGCTTGTTGTTGGTACCTCTGTGAGGAACGCATAAGATTAAGACGGGTCTTCTTCCACATAAGCCGACAGCGTCTGACGAACTTCAAGGCTGAAGGCACTCTGACTTTTGCCTCCTGGTCCGGGAACAATGGAGGAGCATAGCCAAACTGACACTCGTGCGGGGACATACCAGTGGAGGAGGAGCGCAAGGTGTTGTGCGCGTATTCGGCCCAAACAATAAAGGATGACCATGTGGACGGGTTGTCACGAGTCATACATCGGAGGGTGGTTTCCAGCTCTTGATTCATCCTCTCTGTTTGGCCGTTGGACTCCGGATGGTACCCTGAAGATAGACTGGCAGAAGCCCCCATAAGTTGGCAGAAGGCCTTCCAAAACCTTGAGGCGAACTGGGGACCTCTGTCAGAAACCACATCTTGAGGAATGCCGAAGACTCGGAACACATGATTAATTACCAACTCAGCCGTTTCCTTGGCAGAAGGTAACTTAGTCAGAGGGACGAACCTGGCCGCCTTTGAAAACCTGTCAATTATGACTAGGATAGTAGTATTGCCATGGGATGGAGGAAGTCCAGTAATAAAGTCCAATGAGATATGGGACCAGGGTCTGTGGGGAACAGGTAAAGGGTGAAGGAGTCCTTGAGGGCGGAGGTGAGAAGATTTGCCCTGGCAGCACACGGGACAGGCATTGACGAAAGTGGCAACGTCTTCTCTTATGGTAGGCCACCAGAACTTACGCTGGATGAACTCCAAGGTGCGACCTACGCCCGGATGACAGGTGAGGCGAGAGGAGTGCCCCACAGAAGGACCTGAGTCCTCACTGCCTTGGGGACAAACAACCGATTGGCAGCACCTCCTTTCGGGTCCGGTTCGCTAGCTTGAGCACGTCTCACGGTATCCTCAACTTGCCACGAGATCGGAGCCACAATCTTAGCAGCAGGAAGGACAGGCATGTCCGTGTCATCTCGAATGGCAGGAGCGTAGACTCGGGACAGGGCATCCGGTTTGAGATTCTTCGACCCGGGCCGATAGGTGAGGATAAACTGGAATCGATTGAAGAAAAGAGACCATCTAGCTTGTCTAGAGTTCAACCGCTTCGCCTGCTGGATATACTCCAGATTTTTGTGGTCCGTAAGCACTTGAAACGGGTGAGAAGCCCCCTCGAGCCAGTGTCTCCATTCCTTCAATGCCATCTTAACCGCTAGGAGTTCACGATCCCCCACATCGTAGTTCCTCTCAGTCGGGGTAAGCCGGTGTGAGAAGAAAGCGCACGGATGAAGCTTCTTGTCTTCACCCCTCTGAGACAGGACAGCTCCAACACCAACCTCTGATGCGTCTACCTCCACCACAAATGGTTCATCCGTAGTCGGTAGTATCAGGATGGGAGCAGAGAGAACGCGCTGCTTGAGTCCTTGGAAGGTCGTCTCAGCTTCTTTTCCCCACAAAAACCTTGCATTGCCACCCTTGGTTAAAGCTGAGAGAGGGGCTGCCACCAAGCTGAAGTTCTTGATGAACTTGCGGTAAAAGTTTGTGAAGCCCAGGAAACGCTGAACTTCCTTAACGGATTTGGGGGTGGGCCAATCCGCTACCGCCCTTACCTTCCTGGGGTCCATTTGGACTCGACCGGGTTCCACTACAAATCCCAGGAATTGTACTCGGGATGAATGGAATTCACATTTTTCCGGCTTAACGTACAGATGGCTGTCCAGGAGGCGTTTGAGTACTTGTCTGACATGCTTAGTGTGTTCTTGAAGGGAGCTCGAAAAGATGAGGATGTCATCCAAGTAAACGAACACAAATATGTTAAGCATATCCCTAAGCACATCGTTTATGAGCGCTTGGAACACCGCTGGGGCGTTGGTCAGGCCGAAGGGCATCACCAAGTATTCATAGTGACCAGTAGGTGTGTTGAAAGCGGTCTTCCACTCGTCACCAGGTCTGATCCGCACAAGATGGTATGCGTTCCGCAGGTCAAGCTTAGTGAAAACAACTGCTTCCTGGAGCACCTCGAAGGCTGTGGCCATAAGGGGTAGCGGGTAACGGTTACGGACGGTTATGGCATTGAGTCCCCGGTAGTCGATGCAAGGACGTAATCCACCGCCTTTCTTGGCCACAAAGAAAAACCCTGCTCCCGCCGGGGAGGTGGATGAACGCATGAGGCCTGCTTCCAGAGCGTCCTTGATGTAGGTATCCATAGCAGCTCGTTCGGGTGGAGATAGGGAAAAGATCCGACCCCTGGGGGGGCAAGTGCCCGGAAACAGGTCGATGGGGCAATCGTAAGGTCTATGGGGTGGTAGCATGGTGGCCCTCTGTTTGCTAAACACCAGTTTGAGGTCATGGTAACACTCGGGAACTCGGGTCAGGTCGATGGATTCTAAAGACTCGGGACTAGAACTCGGGGAATTCTGGAAAATACAAGTAGCTTGGCACGTAGGACCCCACTGCTTGATAGTGCCCACAGACCAGTCGATGTGAGGGTTATGGCTGTGAAGCCAGGGGTATCCAAGGACGAGCGGGAACTCGGAACAGGAGATCAAATGAAAGTTCATCAATTCCTGGTGTTGTGAAACTGAAAGTCGCAAGGAGGTAGTGACATGAGTGACAAGTCCAGATCCCAAAGGGCTTCCATCCAATGTAGTGACCCTCATGGGTTCACTTAGAGGTTCAGAGGGAACGCCATTCTCCTTCGCCCAGACACCATCCATGAAGTTACCTGCGGCTCCAGAGTCTACCAAGGCTTGAAGGTGAAGCTTGTGGTTGTCCCAGGAGAGGGTAACTGGAATGAGCAGACGGGAGTTGGACGGATGGGAGGAGGTTATGTTTCCCGTTACAGTTCCCCCGGTCTGTACGGGACAGAGCGTTTCCCTGGAGCCCGGGACACGTGGAACGGAAATGGCCCGGTTTGCCGCAATATAGACAGCGTCGCTCCCTCATCCGGCGGTCTCTCTCAGCCTGGGAGATGCGTCCAATCTGTATGGGTTCCGATGGAGCCAGCGAGGATAAAGGTGGGGACTCGGAGCTGGGACTGATAGGGGCTAGAGGTCTACGGTTGAGTTCTCTCTCTCTCAGACGCTGGTCAATGCGTGAGGCCAACTTGATCAGGGACTCGAGATTGTCCGGTGGTTCCCGAGTGGCTAGTTCATCTTGGATAGTGTCGGAAAGGCCTTTCAGAAAGCACACCATGAGCGCCTCGTTGTTCCAGCCACTTGCTGCTGCCACCGTGCGGAACTGGATGGCATAGTCCGTCACGCTGCGCCAACCTTGGTGGAGAGTCAGGAGCTGTTTGGCTGAGTCAGAATCACTGCTTGGGCCTTGAAACACTCGTTTGAATTCCTCAGCAAAGGCAGAGTAGCTGGCACAGCAGGAACTATGGGCATCCCACACAGCAGTAGCCCAGGCCAGGGCTTTTTCCGACAGCAGGGTGATGATATAAGCGATCTTAGACCGGTCGGTGGGAAACGACGAGGGTTGTAGCTCAAAGGAGAGAGAACATTGGGTGAGAAACCCTTTACAAGCACTTGGATCACCTGAGAACCGTTGGGGAGGTGGAAGACGAGGTTCAGCCAGGGGGTTAACTGCCATGTGTACGTGAATCTGAGGTACTGGGACGGGAACTGTTGCCGGGGTAAGACGATCAGATATTTGCTTAATGGAAGTCAGCATCTCCGACAGAAGATGAGAATGTCTAGCCATTAAGGCCTCTTGCTGAACCAGGGCGGCTTCATGGCGTTGGACAGTCTCCTGGTGGTGGGACAGCATGGCAAAAAGGTCCTGGGAACTGGCTGCCTCTGGGTTCATTTTTGGCTCTGTGTTTCTGTCAGGACCCGGTTACGAACCTGGGTCTCCGGAGTGAGAAACAGTCACTTAACCAACTGAGCCACGAATAGTCAGCAGAACCCAGAAGATGAGGCAGACACAGCAGTACTTAAGACGGTGTATTTAATAAAGCAAAAAGGAGAAGTCCTTCAATACAAAAAATAGTAAATCCAAAAGATGGTAGGAATAGCACAAAAAACCTTAAGAGATCCTCAAAAACAAAAACAGAACTCCACAAGAGCATCCACCGGAATCGACAAGAATACACAGAACACTAGGGCTGGGTGCTAACATACAAACACAGAGCACAGAACTGAGGGAAACAAAGGGTTTAAATACAATCAGGGGAAACGAGGCACAGGTGCAATTAATAATGGGGAACAAGGGAAAAAACATAAGGTCAAAAAGCACAATGGGGGCATCTACTGACCAAAACCCTGGCCAAATCCTGACATGTTCTACCTTATTATTATTCGACCATGCTGGTCATTTATGAACATTTGAACATCTTGGCCATGTTCTGTTATAATCTCCACCCGGCACAGCCGAAAGAGGACTGGCCACCCCACATATGCTCTCTCTAATTCTCTTTCTTTCTCTCTCTCGGAGGACCTGAGCCCTAGGACCATGCCCCAGGACTACTTGACATGATGACTCCTTGCTGTCCCCAGTCCACCTGGCCGTGCTGCTGCTCCAGTTTCAACTGTTTCTACCTTATTATTATTATTCGACCATGCTGGTCATTTATGAACATTTGAACATCTTGGCCATGTTCTGTTATAATCTCTACCCGGCACAGCCAGAAGAGGACTGGCCACCCCACACAGCCTGGTTCCTCTCTAGGTTTCTTCCTAGGTTTTGGCCTTTCTAGGGAGTTTTTCCTAACCACCGTGCTTCTACACCTGCATTGCTTGCTGTTTGGGTTTTTAGGCTGGGTTTCTGTACAGCACTTTGAGATATTAGCTGATGTACGAAGGGCTATATAAATAAATTTGATTTGATTCAGGTCAGTATAATGGAAGCCCGTAGGTAGATGAGAGAAGTACAGGCCCCCCTTTCCTCTCCTCCACCGCAGATTCAGACAGTATTACTCTCAACTCTTCTACTTCGGATCCATCTGCTGCTAGGGTTGATTAGATCTGGAGGACATCAGGTCTTAATGAACTGAGATGGTGTGTGATGCATCAGGTCTTAATGAAGCTGAGATGGTGTGTGATGCATCATGTCTTAATGAAGCTGAGATGGTGTGTGATGCATCAGGTCTTAATGAAGCTGAGATGGTGTGTGATGCATCAGGTCTTAATGAAGCTGAGATGGTGTGTGATGCATCAGGTCTTAATGAAGCTGAGATGGTGTGTGATGCATCAGGTCTTAATGAAGCTGAGATGGTGTGTGATGCATCATGTCTTAATGAAGCTGAGATGGTTTAATGAAGCTGAGATGGTGTGTGATGCATCAGGTCTTAATGAAGCTGAGATGGTGTGTGATGAGAGATGCATCAGTGCAGAGTTCAGATGACCAGGGTGTGATGCCTGCATCTATACTGTCCTCGTAATCTTGCATGGAGGGACTCCACTTTTACCAAGTGCCATTAGAAAGGACCTCTCTCTCTCTCTCCTTCTCTCTCCGGATGTTTTCTGCATTTTTTGGTGACATGGTAGTCTGTCCGTAATGTCTGTCATTCTGAAGGCACGCTAGCACACACACAGGACATCTGAGGGGGTTTAAGGCTGCTCCTCTGTCACGGTTTCCCATGGCTCAGTGTTTTTCCCCTGTCTTTATGAGCGACTGGAAGCCATTAGGGAGGCGAGGGTGCTGAACGGGGCAGACCAATCCTCACACAGCGATGACAGCCTTCTCCCATCTCAGCCAGGCTTCCCTCCGCCAACAAATTAAACACAAATGTCCAACACACAGGCTTACGTATAGTAATAGACATGTTTCATGTAGGCCTGTACTGTAACATACACTGCTAGTTTACTTAGTATGTGGGTCACAACGGAGTTCAGTATGTATAGACGTATGCATGATGTCACAGGTGTCTGGCAAAAACAAATGATCCTCTCCTTCTCCCCTCCTGTCTCCTCCTCCTCCTCCTTTCCCCTCCTCTCCCATCCTCTCCTCCTCCTCCTCTCTCCCTCTCCTCTCCTCCTCCTCCTCTCTCCTCCTCTCTCTTCATCCTCCTCTCTCCTCCTCCTCTCTGCATCTCTCCTCCTCTCTCTTCATCCTCCTCTCTCCTCCTCCTCTCCCCTCCTCCTCCTCCTCCTTCCCCTCTCCCCTCCTCCTCTCTCCTACCTTCCTCTCCTTCTCCTTTCACCTACACTCCTCTCCTCCTCCTCTCCTCCTCCTCCTCTCTCCCTCTCCTCCTCCTCTCTGCCTCTCTCCTCCTCTCTCCTCCTCCTCTCCCCTCCTCTCGGCTCCTCTCTTCTCCTCCTCCTCTCCCCTCTTCTCTCCTACCCTCCTCTCCTCATCCTATCTCCTCCTCCTCTCCCCTCCTCTCTCCTACTCTTCCTTCTTTCCTATCCTCTCTCCCTCTCCTCCTCCTCTCCTCCACCTCCTCTCTGCCCCTCCCCTCCTCTCTCTTCATCCTCCTCTCTCCCCTCCTCCTCCTTCTCCTCCCCCCCTCCTCTCTCCTACCCTCCTGTCCTCCTCCTCTCCTCTCTCCTACCCTCCTCTCCTCCTCCTCTCTCCTCTCCTCCTCGTCAGTCTGGTCCTAATATCAGTGTCCAGAGTTATGAGTCCCAGTGGAAGACAGAGTTTCCAACCATCAATCCTGCCCCAGACGTGTGAAGATAAGGGTGTGCGTGCGTGTGTGTTCAGATGCGTGCGATTGCATGTGTGTGTGGAATGTGTGTGTCTCAGCATATCTCTCTGATCTAATTGCGGGGATGGATGTGTCTGTGATGATGGTGTGGCAGGGGGGCTTTTTCCTATTCCAATCTAGGCTTCATTGTCTTGGAATTTTGCTCCATGAAAAGGCATCTGCCCTCCCAGACCACTTAGCACACGACTCCCCATCCCACTAGACATTCTCACCATAGGAAGTAATCACAAGCAGCAGGCCTCATCTATCACATCACTTTACACACACACAGAAACACAGGCACACACGCTTGTGCACACACATGCACACGCACACACAGAACAGATGTTTTGCTCTCAAGCAGCCGACCAACGGTTGATGTTTTTATGACTTGCGGTCGTTGAGGCTGGTCATTGATGGGAATCACTGTGAGATGACGACTGAGAAAATACTTGGTCTGTTAGAACAGAAATGTGCTTTACATCTAAAACCTTGGAACATCATACAGTATCTATATCATTAGGATGCTATAAGAAAAGTGGAATATTGGGTGATGTTCTGAGGGGTTTTCCAGCAGTTCTACAGGGTTCCATAAGACTCAGCAGGTTCCTCTGTCTGTTCTGCAGTCCACACTATGAGAACCAGATGCTTACTGCACTGTAGTTTGAGGCCACACTGGCAACAACTTCAGCCTGTGCCAAAGCTCCCTGACAGGGACAGTATGGACATGGAGTTGAGTTTCTGTGGTTCTGTTACTAGAACATAGGGTTCAGAGGCTGTGGTTCTGTTAGTAGAACATAGGGTTCAGAGGCTGGGGTTCTATTAGTAGAATACAGGGTTCAGAGGCTGGGGTTCAAATACACCTATGGCTCTGGGCCAAATAATCCAGAAATACTACAGACTGACCTGACCCTCTATAACCCACTGATGCTTCTCTGGAATAATCAGCCCACACAAACCCTCACATCCACTGTCCAGACTAAAGTTACACACAAACCCTCAATTCCACTGTCCAGACTAATGTTACACACAAACCCTCACATCAACTGTCCAGACTAAAGTTACACACAAACCCTCACATCAACTGTCCAGACTAAAGTTACACACAAACCCTCACATCAACTGTCCAGACTAAAGTTACACACAAACCCTCACATCCACTGTCCAGACTAAAGTTACACACAAACATACAGTACAGTACAACGACCATGGTTATGTCATGAAAAGCCTACATTGAAACATTTGAAAAGTTTTGACATAGTTGTTGTAACAGCCGAGCAGCAAGAGCAGTTTGCTAATGTAATCTCTGATACTTACTGTAAGTAGAGACAGATGGCTGAGGCTTCATAGGCGGAACTGAATGTTGGGAACATTAGTGCTGGACTGTTCATCTGTGTGTGTCTGTGTGTGTCTGTGTGTGTCTGTGTGTGTCTGTGTGTGTCTGTGTGTGTCTGTGTGTGTCTTTTTGTGTGTGTGTCTGTTTGTGTGTCTGTGTGTCTGTGTGTGTGTGTGTCTGTGTGTGTGTATGCATGTATTCCCATCCATCACTTTGATGAGCAGCTCGAAACAAAACAAGATGGAAATAGATAGCATTCCATCCCAGAGACATCCATCACTACTGAGAGGAGAGAGGGAGATGATCAGAAGGGGAGGAGGAGGTAAGGGGGAAGAGGGGATAGGGGTAGAGTGGAGGGTATGAGAAGAGGAGAGGAGAAAGAAAGGGATGGAGGACAGGGGAGAGAGGAGTGAAGACAACATGGGAGGGGGGCTCAAGGCTATTTTCAGACAAGATGACACACACACTCTCTTTCTCCCGGCATGTTAATAAATCCTGAGGTGTTCCAGACCTGGTAATATGCTGCCCTAAAGAGGCTGTGGGCATTACGCCATGAGCCACTCTTCATTATCACACACACTTTTATTACTGTTGAGTCAAATAGACTGATCCCAGATAACACATTCCAGTAGTGGGGAGGGGCCAGGGGGGAGGGGCCAGGGAGGAGGGGCCAGGGGAGGAGGGGCCAGGGGGAGAGTGGCCAGGGGAGGGGCCAGGGGGAGAGGGGGCAGGGGGAGGGGCCAGGGGAGGAGGGGCCAGGGGAGAGTGGCCAGGGGAGGGGCCAGGGGGAGAGGGGCCAGGGGGAGAGGGGCCAGGAGGAGAGGGGCCAGGGGTGAGGGGCCAGGGGGAGAGGGGCTAGGGGGAGAGGGGCCAGGAGGAGAGGGGCCAGGGGGGGAGGGGCCAGGAGGAGAGGGGCCAGGGGGGAGGGGGAAGAGAAGAAAGGAAGACAGGGAAGTCAGAGGAGAGAGGAAGGCAGATGGGTGAGGAGAGGGGTGATGGGGAGGCCCTCTGATAATGAAGAGGCCCACAGACTCTTTAGGGCAGGATATTACAAGTATTGCACTTTTCATGTAGCCTACTTGTGGCCAGATACAGGGCATTCGGAAAATATTCAGACACCTTCCCTTCTTCCACATTTTGTTACGTTACAGCCTTATTATTAAAAAATAATAATCTACACACAATACCCCATAATGACAAAGGGAATACAGGTTTTTACATTTAAGACCTTATGTACATAAGTATTCAAACCCTTTACTATGAGACTCGAATTTGACCTCAGGTGCATCCTGTTTCCATTGATCATCCTTGAAATGTTTCTACAACTTGAATGGAGTCCACCTTTGGTAAATTAAATTGATTGGACATGATTTGCAAACAGGCACACACCTGTCTGATGAAAACAAGATTGAACTCTTTGGCCTGAATGCCAAGTGTCACGTCTGGAGGAAACCTGGCACCATCCCTATGGTGAGGCATGGTGGTGGCAGCATCATGCTGTGGGGAAGTTTTTCAGAGCAGGGACTGGGAGACTAGTCAGGATCGAGGCAAAGATGAACAGAGCAAAGTACAGAGAGATCTTTGATGAAAAGTGCTTTGGAACAGGTTATAACCTCAGACTGGGGTGAAGGTTCCCCTTCCAACAGGACATTGACCCTAAGCACACAGCCAAGACAAAGCAGGAGTGGCTTCGGGACAAGTTTCTGAATGTCCTTGAGTGGCCCAGACAGAGCCTGGACTGGAACCCAATCAAACATCTCTGGAGAGAACTGAAAATAGCTGTGCAGCGACGCTCCCCATCCAACCTGACAGAGCTTGAGAAGATCTACAGAGAAGAATGGGAGAAACTCCCCAAATACAGGTGTGTCAAGCTTGTAGCGTCATACCCAAGAAGACTTGAGGCTGTAATCACTGCCAAAGGTGCTTCAGTGGATTGATGGGGGAAAAAAAACATTTGAATCAATTTTAGAATAAGATTGTAACTTAAACATAATGTGGAAAAAGTCAAGGGGTCTGAAAACTTTCAGAATGCAATGCAATAACATAACCACCAATCAAGCAACATTATGGACTAAGCATTCAAATCCTGTTGCTGCAGTGCAGCATTATTTTCCTGTGACAATATGGGTCAAACGAAGAGCCTATATCTGTAAAATAAACGCCACTGCTAACAACAGTAATTTGGAGTAAAAGGTGTGTAAACAGAGGTTAGGTGAATGCACCCTCTGCTACATCCCTGATCTCTGCTGTGGAGATGATTTGGTGGAAAACAACTGTTTACAACGTCTCTGGCTCCGTGAAGAGAGGAAACACTCCAGAGCATGGTGATGACAAGTCTCTACATGGTGATGACAAGTCTCTAGTGAATAAACACACCTCTATATCACGCACACTAATATTAATAATCTGCCCCTCTGCATCACACACTCTAATATTTCTAATCTGCCCCTCTACATCACACACTCTAATATTAATAATCTGCCACTCTACATCACACACTCTAATATGCATAATCTGCCCCTCTACATCACACACTCTAATATTAAAAATCTGTCCCTCTACATTACACACTCTAATATTAATAATCTGTCACTCTACATCACACACTCTAATATTTATAATCTGCCCCTCTACATCACACACTCTAATATAAAAAATCTGCCCCTCTGCATCACACACTCTAATATGTATAATCTGCCCCTCTACATCACACACTCTAATATTTATAATCTGCCCCTCTACATCACACACTCTAATATGTATAATCTGCCCCTCTACATCACACACTGTAATATTTATAATCTGCCCCTCTACATCACACACTCTAATATGTATAATCTGCCCCTCTACATCACACACTCTAATATTAATAATCTGCCCCTCTACATCACACACTCTAATATTAATAATCTGCCCCTCTACATCATACACTCTAATATGTATTATCTGCCCCACTACATCACACACTCTAATATGTATAATCTGCCCCTCTACATCACACACTCTAATATGTATAATCTGCCCCTCTACATCACACATTTCTAATATTTATAATCTGCCCCTCTACATCACACACTCTAATATTAATAATCTGCCCCTCTACATCATACACTCTAATATTTATAATCTGCCCCTCTACATCACACACTCTAATATGTATAATATGCCGCTCTACATCACACACTCTAATATTAATAATCTGCCCCTCTACATCACACACTCTAATATTAATATTCTGCCCCTCTACATCACACACTCTATTATTAACAATCTGCACCTCTACATCACACACTCTAATATTAATAATCTGCACCTCTACATCACACACTCTAATATGAATAATCTGCCCCTCTACATCACACACTCTAATCTGCCCCTCTACATCACACACTCCTCTACATCACACACTCTAATATTAATAATCTGCCCCTCTACATCACACACTCTAATATTAATAATCTGCCCCTCTACATCACACACTCTAATATGTATAATCTGCCCCTCTACATCACACACTCTAATATTCATTGTCTGCCCCTCTACATCACACAATCTAATATTAATAATCTGCACCTCTACATCACACACTCTAATCTGCCCCTCTACATCACACACTCTAATATTAATAATCTGTCCCTCTACATCACGCACTCTAATATTTATAATCTGCCTCTCTACATCACACACTCTAATCTGCCCCTCTACATCACACACTCTAATATTAATAATCTGCACCTCTACATCACACACTCTAATATTTCTAATCTGCACCTCTACATCACACACTCTAATATTAATAATCTGCCCCTCTACATCACACACTCTAATCTGTCCCTCTACATCACACACTCTAATATGTATAATCTGCCCCTCTACATCACACACTCTAATATTAATAATCTGCCCCTCTACATCACACACTCTAATATTAATAATCTGCACCTCTACATCAACACTCTAATATTAATAATCTGCCCCTCTACATCACACACTCTAATATTAATAATCTGCACCTCTACATCACACACTCTACTATTAATAATCTGCCCCTCTACATCACACACTCTAATCTGTCCCTCTACATCACACACTCTAATATGTATAATCTGCCCCTCTACATCACACACTCTAATATTAATAATCTGCACCTCTACATCAACACTCTAATATTAATAATCTGCCCCTCTACATCACACACTCTAATATTAATAATCTGCACCTCCTCATCACACACTCTAATATTAATAATCTGCCCCTCTACATCACACACTCGAATCTGCCCCTCTACATCACACACTCTAATATTCATAATCTGTCCCTCTACATCACACACTCTAATATTAATAATCTGCCCCTCTGCATCACACACTCTAATATGTATAATCTGCCCCTCTACATCACACACTCTAATATTTATAATCTGCACCTCTACATCAACACTCTAATATTAATAATCTGCCCCTCTACATCACACACTCTATTATTCATAATCTGCCCCTCTACATCACACACTCTAATATTAATAATCTGCACCTCTACATCAACACTCTAATATTAATAATCTGCCCCTCTACATCACACACTCTAATCTGCCCCTCTACATCACACACTCTAATATTCATAATCTGCCCCTCTACATCACACACTCAAATATTCATAATCTGCCCCTCTACATCACACACTCTAATATGTATAATCTGCCCCTCTACATCACACACTCTAATATTCATTGTCTGCCCATCTACATCACACACTCTAATATTAATAATCTGCTCCTCTACATCACACACTCTAATATTTATAATCTGCCCCTCTACATCACACACTCTATTATTAATAATCTGCACCTCTACATCACACACTTTAATATTAATAATCTGCACCTCTACATCACACACTCTAATATTAATAATCTGCCCCTCTACATCACACACTCTATTATTAATAATCTGCACCTCTACATCACACACTTTAATATTAATAATCTGCACCTCTACATCACACACTCTAATATTAATAATCTGCCCCTCTACATCACACACTCTAATCTGTCCCTCTACATCACACACTCTCATATTTATAATCTGCCCCTCTACATCACACACTCTAATATTAATAATCTGCCCCTCTACATCACACACTCTAATCTGCCCCTCTACATCACACACTCTAATATTCATAATCTGTCCCTCTACATCACACACTCTAATATTAATAATCTGCCCCTCTGCATCACACACTCTAATATGTATAATATGCCCCTCTACATCACACACTCTAATATTTATAATCTGCCCCTCTACATCACACACTCTAATATTAATAATTTGCCCCTCTACATCACACACTCTAATATTAATAATCTGCACCTCTACATCAACACTCTAATATTAATAATCTGCCCCTCTACATCACACACTCTAATCTACATCACACACTCTAATCTGCCCCTCTACATCACACACTCTAATATGTATAATCTGCCCCTCTACATCACACACTCTAATATTCATTGTCTGCCCCTCTACATCACACACTCTAATATTAATAATCTGCTCCTCTACATCACACACTCTAATATTAATAATCTGCCCCTCTACATCACACACTCTAATATTAATAATCTGCCACCCTACATCACACACTCTAATATTCATGATCTGCCCCTCTGCATCACACACTCTAATATTAATAATCTGCCCCTCTACATCACACACTCTAATATTAATAATCTGCACCTCTACATCACACACTCTAATATTAATAATCTGCCCCTCTACATCACACACTCTATTATTAATAATCTGCACCTCTACATCACACACTCTAATATTAATCATCTGCAACTCTACATCACACACTCTAATATTAATAATCTGCCCCTCTACATCACACACTCTAATCTTCCCTCTACATCACACACTCCAATATTTATAATCTGCCCCTCTACATCACACACTCTAATATTAATAATCTGCCCCTCTACATCACACACACTAATATTAATAATCTGCACCTCCTCAGCACACACTCTAATATTAATAATCTGCCCCTCTACATCACACACACTACTATGTATTATCTGCCCATCTACATCACACACTCTAATATTAATAATCTGTCCTTCTACATCAAACACTCTAATATTTATAATCTGCCCCTCTACATCACACACTCTATTATTAATAATCTGCACCTCTACATCACACACTCTAATATTAATAATCTGCACCTCTACATCACACACTCTAAAATGAATAATCTGCCCCTCTACATCACACACTCTAATATTAATAATCTGTCCCTCTACATCACACACTCTAATATTTCTAATCTGCCCCTCTACATCACACACTCTAATATTAATAATCTGCCCCTCTACATCACACACTCTAATATTAATAATCTGCACCTCCTCATCACACACTCTAATATTAATAATCTGCCCCTCTACATCACACACTCTAATCTGCCCCTCTACATCACACACTCTATTATTAATAATCTGCACCTCTACATCACACACTCTAATATTAATAATCTGCACCTCTACATCACACACTCTAAAATGAATAATCTGCCCCTCTACATCACACACTCTAATATTAATAATCTGTCCCTCTACATCACACACTCTAATATTTCTAATCTGCCCCTCTACATCACACACTCTAATATTAATAATCTGCCCCTCTACATCACACACTCTAATATTAATAATCTGCACCTCCTCATCACACACTCTAATGTTAATAATCTGCCCCTCTACATCACACACTCTAATCTGCCCCTCTACATCACACACTCTAATATTCATAATCTGTCCCTCTACATCACACACTCTAATATTAATAATCTGCCCCTCTACATCACACACTCTAATATGTATAATCTGCCCCTCTACATCACACACTCTAATATTTATAATCTGCCCCTCTACATCACACACTCTAATATTAATAATCTGCCCCTCTACATCACACACTCTAATATTAATAATCTGCACCTCTACATCACACACTCTAATATTAATAATCTGCCCCTCTACATCACACACTCTAATATTAATAATCTGCCCCTCTACATCACACACTCTAATATTAATAATCTGCCCCTCTACATCACACACTCTAATATTAATAATCTGCCCCTCTACATCACACACTCTAATATTAATAATCTGCCCCTCTACATCACACACTCTAATATTAATAATCTGCCCCTCTACATCACACACTCTAATATTAATAATCTGCCCCTCTACATCACACACTCTAATATGTATAATCTGCCCCTCTACATCACACACTCTAATATTCATTATCTGCCCCTCTACATCACACACTCTAATATTAATAATCTGCCCCTCTGCATCACACACTCTAATATTAATAATCTGTCCCTCTACATCACGCACTCTAATATTTATAATCTGCCACTTTACATCACACACTCTAATATTTATAATCTGCCCCTATACATCACACACTCTAATCTGCCCCTCTACATCACACACTCTAATATTAATAATCTGCCCCTCTACATCACACACTCTAATATTAATAATCTGCCCCTCTACATCACACACTCTAATATTAATATTCTGCCCCTCTACATCACACACTCTATTATTAATAATCTGCACCTCTACATCACACACTCTAATATTAATAATCTGCACATCTACATCACACACTCTAATCTGCCCTCTACATCACACACTCTAATATTAATAATCTGCCCCTCTACATCACACACTCTAATATTAATAATCTGCCCCTCTACATCACACACTCTAATATTAATAATCTGCACCTCCTCATCACACACTCTAATATTAATAATCTGCCCCTCTACATCACACACTCTAATCTGCCCCTCTACATCACACACTCTAATATTCATAATCTGTCCCTCTACATCACACACTCTAATATTAATAATCTGCCCCTCTGCATCACACACTCTAATATGTATAATATGCCCCTCTACATCACACACTCTAATATTTATAATCTGCACCTCTACATCAACACTCTAATATTAATAATCTGCCCCTCTACATCACACACTCTAATATTAATAATCTGCCCCTCTACATCACACACTCTAATATTAATAATCTGCCCCTCTACATCACACACTCTAATATTAATAATCTGCCCCTCTACATCACACACTCTAATATTAATAATCTGCACCTCCTCATCACACACTCTAATATTAATAATCTGCCCTTCTACATCACACACTCTAATCTGCCCCTCTACATCACACACTCTAATATTCATAATCTGTCCCTCTACATCACACACTCTAATATTAATAATCTGCCCCTCTGCATCACACACTCTAATATGTATAATCTGCCCCTCTACATCACACACTGTAATATTTATAATCTGCACCTCTACATCAACACTCTAATATTAATAATCTGCCCCTCTACATCACACACTCTAATCTGCCCCTCTACAACACACACTCTAATATTCATAATCTGCCCTCTACATCACACACTCTAATATTAATAATCTGCACCTCTACATCAACACTCTAATATTAATAATCTGCCCCTCTACACCACACACTCTAATCTGCCCCTCTACATCACACACTCTAATATTCATAATCTGCCCCTCTACATCACACACTCAAATATGAATAATCTGCCTCTCTACATCACACACTAATATTTCTAATCTGCCCCTCTACATCACACACTCTAATATGTATACACTCTAATATTATAATCTGCCCCTCTACATCACACACTCTAGTATGTATAATCTGCCCCTCTACATCACACACTCTAATATTTATAATCTGCCCCTCTACATCACACACTCTAATATGTATAATCTGCCGCTCTACATCACACACTCTAATATTTATTATCTGCCCCTCTACATCACACACTCTAATATTAATAATCTGCCCCTCTACATCACACACTCTAATCTGCCCCTCTACATAACACACTCTAATATTCATAATCTGCCCCTCTACATCACACACTCTAATATCAATAATCTGCACCTCTACATCACACACTCTAATATTAATAATCTGCCCCTCTACATCACACACTCTAATATTCATTGTCTGCCCCTCTACATCACACACTCTAATATTAATAATCTGCCCCTCTACATCACACACTCTAATATCAATAATCTGCACCTCTACATCACACACTCTAATATTAATAATCTGCCCCTCTACATCACACACTCTAATATTAATAATCTGCCCCTCTACATCACACACTCTAATCTGCCCCTCTACATCACACACTCTAATATTCATAATCTGTCCCTCTACATCACACACTCTAATATTAATAATCTGCCCCTCTGCATCACACACTCTAATATGTATAATCTGCCCCTCTACATCACACACTCTAATATTTATAATCTGCCCCTCTACATCACACACTCTAAGATTAATAATCTGCCCCTCTACATCACACACTCTAATATTAATAATCTGCACCTCTACATCAACACTCTAATATTAATAATCTGCCCCTCTACATCACACACTCTAATCTGCCCCTCTACATCACACACTAATATTTCTAATCTGCCCCTCTACATCACACACTCTAATATGTATAATCTTCCCCTCTACATCACACACTCTAGTATGTATATTCTGCCCTCTACATCACACACTCTAATATTTATAATCTGCCCCTCTACATCACACACTCTAATATTTATAATCTGCTGCTCTACATCACACACTCTAATATTTATTATCTGCCCCTCTACATCACACACTCTAATCTGCCCCTCTACATCACACACTCTAATCTGCCCATCTACATCACACACTCTAATATTCATAATCTGCCCCTCTACATCACACACTAATATGTATAATCTGCCCCTCCACATCACACACTCTAATATTCATCTGCCCCTCTACATCACACACTCTAATATTAATAATCTGCTCCTCTACATCACACACTCTATTATTAATAATCTGCACCTCTACATCACACACTCTAATATTAATAATCTGCACCTCTACATCACACACTCTAATATTAATAATCTGCCACTCTACATCACACACTCTAATCTGTCCCTCTACATCACACACTCTAATATTTATAATCTGCCCCTCTACATCAAACACTCTAATATTAATAATCTGCCCCTCTATATCACACACTCTAATATTAATAATCTGCACCTCCTCATCACACACTCTAATATTAATAATCTGCCCCTCTACATCACACACTCTAATCTGCCCCTCTACATCACACACTCTAATATTCATAATCTGTCCCTCTACATCACACACTCTAATATTTATAATCTGCCACTCTGCATCACACACTCTAATATTCATAATCTGCCCCTCTACATCACACACTCAAATATGAATAATCTGCCTCTCTACATCACACACTAATATTTCTAATCTGCCCCTCTACATCACACACTCTAATATGTATAATCTGCCCCTCTACATCACACACTCTAGTATGTATAATCTGCCCCTCTACATCACACACTCTAATATTTATAATCTGCCCCTCTACATCACACACTCTAATATGTATAACTCTACATCACACACTCTAATATTTATCTGCCCCTCTACATCACACACTCTAATATTAATAATCTGCCCCTCTACATCACACACTCTAATAATCCCCTCTACATCACACACTCTAATATTCATAATCTGCCCCTCTACTCTAATATTAATAATCTGCCCCTCTACATCACACACTCTAATATGTATAATCTGCCCCTCTACATCACACACTCTAATATTCATTGTCTGCCCCTCTACATCACACACTCTAATATTAATAATCTGCCCCTCTACATCACACACTCTAATATCAATAATCTGCACCTCTACATCACACACTCTAATATTAATCATCTGCCCCTCTACATCACACACTCTAATATTAATAATCTGCCCCTCTACATCACACACTCTAATCTGCCCCTCTACATCACACACTCTAATATTTATAATCTGCCCCTCTACATCACACACTCTAATATTAATAATCTGCCCCTCTACATCACACACTCTAATATTAATAATCTGCACCTCCTCATCACACACTCTAATATTAATAATCTGCCCCTCTACATCACACACTCTAATCTGCCCCTCTACATCACACACTCTAATATTCATAATCTGTCCCTCTACATCACACACTCTAATATTAATAATCTGCCCCTCTGCATCACACACTCTAATATGTATAATCTGCCCCTCTACATCACACACTCTAATATTTATAATCTGCCCCTCTACATCACACACTCTAATATTAATAATCTGCCCCTCTACATCACACACTCTAATATTAATAATCTGCACCTCTACATCAACACTCTAATATTAATAATCTGCCCCTCTACATCACACACTCTAATCTGCCCCTCTACATCACACACTCTAATATTCATAATCTGCCCCTCTACATCACACACTCAAATATGAATAATCTGCCTCTCTACATCACACACTAATATTTCTAATCTGCCCCTCTACATCACACACTCTAATATGTATAATCTGCCCCTCTACATCACACACTCTAGTATGTATATTCTGCCCCTCTACATCACACACTCTAATATTTATAATCTGCCCCTCTACATCACACACTCTAATATTTATAATCTGCCGCTCTACATCACACACTCTAATATTTATTATCTGCCCCTCTACATCACACACTCTAATCTGCCCCTCTACATCACACACTCTAATCTGCCCATCTACATCACACACTCTAATATTCATAATCTGCCCCTCTACATCACACTAATATGTATAATCTGCCCCTCCACATCACACACTCTAATATTCATTGTCTGCCCCTCTACATCACACACTCTAATATTAATAATCTGCTCCTCTACATCACACACTCTATTATTAATAATCTGCACCTCTACATCACACACTCTAATATTAATAATCTGCACCTCTACATCACACACTCTAATATTAATAATCTGCACCTCTACATCAACACTCTAATATTAATAATCTGCCCCTCTACATCACACACTCTAATCTGCCCCTCTACATCACACACTCTAATATTCATAATCTGCCCCTCTACATCACACACTCAAATATGAATAATCTGCCCTCTACATCACACACTAATATTTCTAATCTGCCCCTCTACATCACACACTCTAATATGTATAATCTGCCCCTCTACATCACACACTCTAGTATGTATAATTCTGCCCCTCTACATCACACACTCTAATATTCATAATCTGCCCCTCTACATCACACACTCTAATATTTATAATCTGCCGCTCTACATCACACACTCTAATATTTATTATCTGCCCCTCTACATCACACTCTAACACTAATAATCTGCCCCCATCTACATCACACACTCTAATCTGCCCATCTACATCACACACTCTAATATTCATAATCTGCCCCTCTACATCACACTAATATGTATAATCTGCCCCTCTACATCACACACTCTAATATTATAATCTGCCCCTCTACATCACACACTCTAATATTAATAATCTGCACCTCTACATCAACACTCTAATATTAATAATCTGCCCCTCTACATCACACACTCTAATCTGCCCCTCTACATCACACACTCTAATATTCATAATCTGCCCCTCTACATCACACACTCAAATATGAATAATCTGCCTCTCTACATCACACACTAATATTTCTAATCTGCCCCTCTACATCACACACTCTAATATGTATAATCTGACCCTCTACATCACACACTCTAGTATGTATATAATCTGCCCCTCTACATCACACACTCTAATATTTATAATCTGCCCCTCTACATCACACACTCTAATATTTATAATCTGCCGCTCTACATCACACACTCTAATATTTATTATCTGCCCCTCTACATCACACACTCTAATCTGCCCCTCTACATCACACACTCTAATCTGCCCATCTACATCACACACTCTAATATTCATAATCTGCCCCTCTACATCACACTAATATGTATAATCTGCCCCTCCACATCACACACTCTAATATTCATTGTCTGCCCCTCTACATCACACACTCTAATATTAATAATCTGCTCCTCTACATCACACACTCTATTATTAATAATCTGCACCTCTACATCACACACTCTAATATTAATAATCTGCACCTCTACATCACACACTCTAATATTAATAATCTGCCCCTCTACATCACACACTCTAATCTGTCCCTCTACATCACACACTCTAATATTAATAATCTGCCCCTCTACATCACACACTCTAATATTAATAATCTGCCCCTCTATATCACACACTCTAATATTAATAATCTGCACCTCCTCATCACACACTCTAATATTAATAATCTGCCCCTCTACATCACACACTCTAATCTGCCCCTCTACATCACACACTCTAATATTCATAATCTGTCCCTCTACATCACACACTCTAATATTTATAATCTGCCCCTCTGCATCACACACTCTAATATTAATAATCTGCCCCTCTACATCACACACTCTAACATTTATAATCTGCCCCTCTACATCACACACTCTAATATGAATAATCTGCCCCTCTACATCACACACTCTAATATGAATAATCTGCCCCTCTACATCACACACCAAACTGTCTTCCGTCTAGCTTGGAAAGACAGTACCGTGCAGTACCGAAGAGCCCTTACTGCTGCTCGATCATCCTATTTTTCTAACTTAATTGAGGAAAATAAGAACAATCCAAAATTCCTTTTTGATACTGTCGCAAAGCTAACTAAAAAGCAGCATTCCCAAGAGAGGATGACTTTCACTTTAGCAGTGATAAATTCATGAACTTTGAGGAAAAAATTATGATTATTAGAAAGCAAATTACAGACTCCTCTTTAAATCTGCGTATT
The DNA here is from genome assembly GCF_036934945.1 of Oncorhynchus masou masou. Lineage (NCBI taxonomy): Eukaryota > Metazoa > Chordata > Actinopteri > Salmoniformes > Salmonidae > Oncorhynchus > Oncorhynchus masou. The sequence continues at coordinate 64,620 of NW_027008425.1, read as the reverse complement.
CCTTCAAAGCTCAGTTGTCCTGAGTCTGCACAACTCTGCGTGGACCTAGGATCAAGAGAGACGCTCAAGTGTTTTAGTACTATATCTCTTTACACAATGATGAAAATAATCATGGCCTCTAAACCTTCAAGCCGCTTACTGGACCCTATTCCAACTAAACTACTGAAAGAGCTGCTTCCTGTGCTTGGCCCTCCTATGTTGAACATAATAAACGGCTCTCTATCCACCGGATGTGTACCAAACTCACTAAAAGTGGCAGTAATAAAGCCTCTCTTGAAAAAGCCAAACCTTGACCCAGAAAATATAAAAAATAATCGGCCTATATCGAATCTTCCATTCCTCTCAAAAATCTTAGAAAAGGCTGTTGCTCAGCAACTCACTGCCTTCCTGAAGACAAACAATGTATACGAAATGCTTCAGTCTGGTTTTAGACCCCATCATAGCACTGAGACGGCACTTGTGAAGGTGGTAAATTACATTTTAATGGCATCGGACCGAGGCACTGCATCTGTCCTCGTGCTCCTAGACCTTAGTGCTGCTTTTGATACCATCGATCGCCACATTCTTTTGGAGAGATTGGAAACCCAAATTGGTCTACACAGACAAGTTCTGGCCTGGTTTAGATCTTATCTGTCGGAAAGATATCAGTTTGTCTCTGTGAATGGTTTGTCCTCTGACAAATCAACTGTAAATTTCGGTGTTCCTCAAGGTTCCGTTTTAGGACCACTGTTGTTTTCACTATATATTTTACCTCTTGGAGATGTTACTCGAAAACATAATGTTAACTTTCACTGCTATGCGGATGACACACAGCTGTACATTTCAATGAAACATGGTGAAGCCCCAAAATTGCCCTCGCTAGAAGCATGTGTTTCAGACATAAGGAAGTGGATGGCAGCAAACTTTCTACTTTTAAACTCGGACAAAACAGAGATGCTTGTTCTAGGTCCCAAGAAACAAAGAGATCTTCTGTTGAATCTGACAATTAATTTAAATGGTTGTACAGTCATCTCAAATAAAACTGTGAAGGACCTCGGCGTTATCTGATCTCTCTTTTGAAGAACATATCAAGACCATTTCAAGGACAGCTTTTTTCCCATCTACGTAACATTGCAAAAATCTGAAACTTTCTGTCCAAAAATGATGCAGAAAAATTAATCCATGCTTTTGTCACTTCTAGGTTAGACTACTGCAATGCTCTACTTTCCGGCTACCCGGATAAAGCACTAAATAAACTTCAGTTAGTGCTAAATACGGCTGCTAGAATCCTGACTAGAACCAAAATCTTTTATCATATTACTCCAGTGCTAGCCTCCCTACACTGGCTTTCTGTCAAAGCAAGGGCTGATTTCAAGGTTTTACTGCTAACCTACAAAGCATTACATGGGCTTGCTCCTACCTATCTCTCTGATTTGGTCCTGCCGTACATACCTACACGTACGCTACGGTCACAAGACGCAGGCCTCCTAATTGTCCCTAGAATTTCTAAGCAAACAGCTGGAGGCAGGGCTTTCTCCTATAGAGCTCCATTTTTATGGAACTACCCATGTCAGAGACGCAAACTCGGTCTCAACCTTTAAGTCTTTACTGAAGACTCATCTCTTCAGTGGGTCATATGATTGAGTGTAGTCTGGCCCAGGAGTGGGAAGGTGAACGGAAAGGCTCTGGAGCAACGAACCACCCTTGCTGTCTCTGCCTGGCCGGTTCCCCTCTTTCCACTGGGATTCTCTGCCTCTAACCCTATTACAGGGGCTGAGTCACTGGCTTACTGGGGCTCTCTCATGCCGTCCCTGGAGGGGGTGCGTCACCTGAGTGGGTTGATTCACTGATGTGGTCATCCTGTCTGGGTTGGCACCCCCCCTTGGGTTGTGCCATGGCGGAGATCTTTGCGGGCTATACTCAGCTTTGTCTCAGGATGGTAAGTTGGTGGTTGAAGATATCCCTCTAGTGGTGTGGGGGCTGTGCTTTGGCAAAGTGGGTGGGGTTATATCCTTCCTGTTTGGCCCTGTCCGGGGGTGTCCTCGGATGGGGCCACAGTGTCTCCTGACCCCTCCTGTCTCAGCCTCCAGTATTTATGCTGCAGTAGTTTATGTGTCGGGGGCTGGGGTCAGTTTGTTATATCTGGAGTACTTCTCCTGTCCAATTCGGTGTCCTGTGTGAATCTAAGTGTGCGTTCTCTAATTCTCTCCTTCTCTCGGAGGAGGACCTGAGCCCTAGGACCATGCCCCAGGACTACCTGACACGATGACTCCTTGCTGTACCCAGTCCACCTGGCCGTGCTGCTGCTCCAGTTTCAACTGTTCTACCTTATTATTATTCGACCATGCTGGTCATTTATGAACATTTGAACATCTTGGCCATGTTCTGTTATAATCTCCACCCGGCACAGCCGGAAGAGGACTGGCCACCCCACATATGCTCTCTCTAATTCTCTTTCTTTCTCTCTCTCGGAGGACCTGAGCCCTAGGACCATGCCCCAGGACTACCTGACATGATGACTCCTTGCTGCCCCAGTCCACCTGGCCGTGCTGCTGCTCCAGTTTCAACTGTTCTGACTTATTATTATTCGACCATGCTGGTCATTTATGAACATTTGAACATCTTGGCCATGTTCTGTTATAATCTCTACCCGGCACAGCCAGAAGAGGACTGGCCACCCCACATAGCCTGGTTCCTCTCTAGGTTTCTTCCTAGGTTTTGGCCTTTCTAGGGAGTTTTTCCTAACCACCGTGCATCTACACCTGCATTGCTTGCTGTTTTGGTTTTTAGGCTGGGTTTCTGTACAGCACTTTGAGATATCAGCTGATGTACGAAGGGCTATATAAATAAATTTGATTTGATTTGATTTGACAGTGATGTTCCTGAGTCACCAAGTTACAGGTTTGACTTAATTCTGCTTGAACATTTATGGCAAAACTTGAAAATGGCTGTCTAGCCATGATCCTCAACATCTTGAAGAATTTTGAAAATAATAAATGGGCAAATATTGCACAATACAGTGGTGCAAAGACTCGGCTGTAATCGCTGCCAAAGGTGTGTCTAACATGTATTGACTCATGAGGGTGAATACTTATTTCACCTTATTTGCCATCCGTTTTGTTACTAAAGCACCTTTTACCACCCAACACTGCGACCTGTATGCTCTAGTCGGCTGGCCCTTGCTACATATTCGTCGCCAGACCCACTGGCTCCAGGTCATCTACAAGTCCATGCTAGGTAAAGCTCGGCTTTATCTCAGATCACTGGTCACGATGGCAACACCCACCCGTAGCATGCGCTCCAGCAGGTGTATCTCACTGATCATCCCCAAAGCCAACACCTCATTTGGCCGCCTTTCGTTCCAGTTCTCTGCTGCCTGTGACTGGAATGAATTGCAAAAATCGCTGAAGTTGGAGACTTTTATCTCCCTCACCAATTTTAAACATCTGCTATCTGAGCAGCTAACCGATCGCTGCAGCTGTACATCGTCTATCGGTAAATAGCCCACCCAATTTTACCTACCTCATCCCCATACTGTTTTTATTTATTTACTTTTCTGCTCTTTTGCACACCAATATCTCTACCTGCACATGACCATCTGATCATTTATCACTCCAGTGTTAATCTGCAAAATTGTAATTATTCGCCTACCACCTCATGCCTTTTGCAAACAATGTATATAGACATTTTTTTCTACTGTGTTTTTGACTTGTTAATTGTTTACTCCATGTGTAACTCTGTGTTGTCTGTACACACTGCTGTGCTTTATCTTGGCCAGGTCGCAGTTGCAAATGAGAACTTGTTCTCAACTAGCCTACCTGGTTAAATAAAGGTGAAATAAAATTTAAAAAATTGGAGATGTTTGATGTGAGTCTGGAAGGAGAGTTTACAGTCTAACCAGACACCTAAGCATTTGTAGTTGTCCACATATTCTAAGTGGATCAGAGACTCATCAGCAGCAAGAGCGACATCATTGATGTATACAGAGAAGAGAATCGGTCCAAGAATTGAACCCTGTTGTCAGGACCCGGTTTTGAACCTGGGTCTCCGGAGTGAGAAACAGTCACTTAACCAACTGAGCCACGAATAGACAGCAGAACCCAGAAGATGAGGCAGACACAGCAGTACTTAAGACGGTGTATTTAATAAAGAAAAAATCCTAAAATACAAAAATGGCAAATCCAAAAGGTGGTAGGTAAAACACAAAAGAACTCAAAAGAAACTCACCAAAAATAAACAAAAACAAAAAACAGAATACCACAAGAACGTCACCCGGAATCGACAAGAGCACACAGAACACTAGGGCAGGGTGCTAACATACAAACACAGAGCACAGAACTGAGGGAAACAAAGGGTTTAAATACAATCAGGGGAAACGAGACACAGGTGCAAACAATAATGGGGATCAAGGGAAAAACACAGGGACAAAAAGCACAATGGGGACATCTACTGACAAAAACCCGGAACAACCCTGGCCAAATCCTGACAGAATCCCCCCTAGGAACGGCTCCTGACGTTCCTACCAGCTCTCTCAGGGTGGAGGACCCTGAACTGACGAATGAGGTCAGGGTCCAGGATGTCTTTGGCAGGAACCCAGGAGCGCTCCTCAGGACCGTAGCCTTCCCAGTCCACCAGATACTGCCAGGACCGCTGCACCCGGCGGGAATCCAGTATCCGGTGGACGGTATAAGCCGGCTGGCCTCCAATGACACGAGGCGGAGGGGGAGGTCTGTCTGCCGGGACAAGGGGAGAAAAAACAACAGGTTTTAACAATGACACATGAAATGTGGGATTAATCTTAAGGGATCTGGGTAAGTGTAGGCGATAAGAAACTGGGTTAACTCTCCTGGCAACCTTGAAGGGACCGATGTATTTTGGGACAGCTTGCGAGACTCCACCCGTAGAGGTAAGTCTCTTGTGGAAAGCCAGACTCTCTGGCCGGGGCGCAGGGTAGGCCCGGGACGGCGACGTCTGTTGGCTTGTTGTTGATACCTCTGTGAGGAACGTATCAGATTAAGACGGGTCTTCCTCCACATAAGCCGACAGCGTCTGACGAACCTCAAGGCTGAAGGCACTCTGACTACTGCCTCCTGGTCCGGGAACAATGGAGGAGCATAGCCAAACTGACACTCGTGCGGGGACATACCAGTGGAGGAGGAGCGCAAGGTGTTGTGCGCGTATTCGGCCCAAACAATAAAGGATGACCATGTGGACGGGTTGTCACGAGTCATACATCGGAGGGTGGTTTCCAGCTCTTGATTCATCCTCTCTGTTTGGCCGTTGGACTCCGGATGATACCCTGAAGATAGACTGGCAGAAGCCCCCATGAGTTGGCAGAAGACCTTCCAAACCTTGAGGCGAACTGGGGACCTCTGTCAGAAACCACATCTTGAGGAATGCCGAAGACTCGGAACACATGATTAATTACCAACTCAGCCGTTTCCTTGGCAGAAGGTAACTTAGTCAGAGGGACGAACCTGGCCGCCTTTGAAAACCTGTCGATTATGACTAGGATAGTAGTATTGCCATGGGATGGAGGAAGTCCAGTAATAAAGTCCAATGAGATATGGGACCAGGGTCTGTGGGGAACAGGTAAAGGATGAAGGAGTCCTTGAGGGCGGAGGTGAGAAGATTTGCCCTGGCAGCACACGGGGCAGGCATTGACGAAAGTGGCAACGTCTTCTCTTATGGTAGGCCACCAGAACTTACGCTGGATGAACTCCAAGGTGCGACCTACGCCCGGATGACAGGTGAGGCGAGAGGAGTGCCCCCACAGAAGGACCTGAGTCCTCACTGCCTTGGGGACAAACAACCGATTGGCAGGGCCTCCTTTAGGGTCCGGTTCGCTCGGAAATAGCTTGAGCACGTCTCACGGTATCCTCAACTTGCCACGAGATCGGAGCCACAATCTTAGCAGCAGGAAGGACAGGCATGTCCGTGTCATCTCGAATGGCAGGAGCGTAGACTCGGGACAGGGCATCCGGTTTGAGATTCTTCGACCCGGGCCGATAGGTGAGGATAAACTGGAATCGATTGAAGAAAAGAGACCATCTAGCTTGTCTAGAGTTCAATCGCGAGATTGTCGCCTGCTGGATATACTCCAGATTTTTGTGGTCCGTAAGCACTTGAAACGGGTGAGAAGCCCCCTCGAGCCAGTGTCTCCATTCCTTCAATGCCATCTTAACCGCTAGGAGTTCACGATCCCCACATCGTAGTTCCTCTCAGTCGGGGTAAGCCGGTGTGAGAAGAAAGCGCACGGATGAAGCATTTTTGGCTCTGTGTTTCTGTCTTCACCCCTCTGAGACAGGACAGCTCCAACACCAACCTCTGATGCGTCTACCTCCACCACAAATGGTTCATCCGTAGTCGGACACAGGTGCAAACAATAATGGGGATCAAGGGAAAAACACAGGGACAAAAAGCACAATGGGGACATCTACTGACAAAAACCCGGAACAACCCTGGCCAAATCCTGACACCTGTGGCACCCCTTTAGAGACTGCCAGAGGCCCGGACAACAGGCCCTCCGATTTTACACACTGAACTCTATCAGAGAAGTAGTTGGTGAACCAGGTAAGGCAATCATTTGAGAAACCAAGGCTATCAAGTCTGCCGATGAGGATGTGGTGATTGACAGAGTCGAAAGCCTTGGCCAGGTCAATGAGGACGGCTGCACAGTATTGTTTCTTATCGATGGCGGTTAAGATATCATTTAGGACCTTAAGCGTGGCTGAGGTGCACCCATGTGCAGCTCTGAAAACACATTGGATAGAGGAGAAGTTATGGTGGGATTCGAAATGGTCGATAATCTGTTTGTTGACTTGGCTTTCGAAGAATTTAGAAAGGCAGGGGAGGATAGATATAGATCTGTAGCATTTTGGGTCAAGAGTGTCCCCCCCTTCGAAGAGGGGGATGACCGCAGCTGCTTTCCAATCTTTGGGAATCTCAGATGACACGAAAGAGAGATTGAACAGGCTAGTTATAGGGGTTGCAACAATTTTGGCAGATAATTTTAGAAAGAAAGGGTCCAGATTGTCTAGCCCGGCTGATTTGTAGGGATCCAGATTTTGCAGCTCTTTCAGAACATCAGCTGACTGGATTTGGGAGAAGGATAAATGGGGAAGGCTTGGGCGAGTTGCTGTGGGGGGTGCAGTGCTGTTGACCGAGGTATGGGTAGCCAGGTGGAAAGCATGGCCAGCCGTAGAAAAATGCTTATTGAAATTCTCAATTATAGTGGATTTATCGGTGGTGACAGTGTTTCTTATCCTCAGTGCAGTGGGCAGCTGGGAGGAGGTGTTCTTATTCTCCATGGACTTTACAGTGTCCCAGAACTTTTTTGAGTTTGTGTTGCAGGAAGCAAATGTCTGCTTGAAAAAGCTAGCCTTGGTTTTTCTAACTGCCTGTGTATATTGGTTTCTAGCTTCCCTGAAAAGTTGCATATCACAGGGGCTGTTCGATGCTAATGCAGAACGCCATAGGATGTTTTTGTGTTGGTTAAGGGCAGTTAGGTCTGGAAAGAACCAAGGGCTTTATCTGTTCCTGGTTCTAAATTTCTTGAATGGGGCATGCTTATTTAAGATGGTGAGGAAGGCATTTAAAAAATATAACCAGGTATCCTCTACTAACGGGATGAGATCAATATCCTTCCAGGATACCCGGGCCAGGTCGATTAGAAAGGCCTGCTCGCTGAAGTGTTTCAGAGAGCGTTTGACAGTGATGAGTGGAGGACGTTTGACCGCTGACCCATTACGGATGCAGGCAATGAGGCAGTGATCGCTGAGATCTTGATTGAAAACAGCAGAGCTTTATTTAGAGGGCAAGTTGATTAGGATGATATCTATGAGGGTATGCGTGTTTACGGCTTTGGGGTGGTACCTGGTAGGTTCATTGATAATTTGTGTGAGATTGAGGGCATCAAGCTTAGATTGTAGGCTGGCTGGGGTGTTAAGCATGTCCCAGTTTAGGTTGCCTAGCAGCTCTGAAGATAGATGGGGGGCAATCAGTTCCATATGGTGTCCAGAGCACAGTTCGGGGCAGAGGGTGGTCTATAGCAGGCGGCAACGGTGAGAGATTTGTTTTTAGAGAGGTGGATTTTTAAAAGTAGTTCAAATTGTTTGGGTACAGACCTGGATAGTAGGACAGAACTCTGCAGGCTATCTTTGCAACACCGCCCCCTTTGGCCGTTCTATCTTGTCTGAAAATGTTGTAGTTTGGGATGGAGATTTCTGAATTTTTAGTGGTCTTCCTAAGCCAGGATTCAGACACGGCTAGAACATCAGAGTTGGCAGAGTGTGCTAAAGCCGTGAATAAAACAAACTTAGGGAGGAGGCTTCTAATGTTAACATGCATGAAACCAAAGCTATTACGGTTTCAGAAGTCAACAAATGAGAGCACCTGGGGAATAGGAGTGGAGCTGGGAATGGGAGTGAATTCACCTCTACATCACCAGAGGAACAGAGGAGGAGTAGGATAAGACTACGGCTAAAATCTATGAGAATTGGTCATCTAGAACGTCAGGAACAGAGAGTAAAAAGAGGTTTCTGGGGGCGATGAAATAGCTTCAAGGTCTAATCAAGGTATATTACATGTATTGACTCATGGGGGTGAAAACCTATCTAATCAAGGTATATTACATGTATTTTTCATTCATCTTTTAAAAAAAATCTATATTTTTTCTTCAACTTTGACATCAGAGTATCCATGTTAAATGACACTTTGTAACACAACAACACGTGAAGAAATCTAAGGGGGATGTAAACTTTCTATAGGCACTGTGGTGAAGATGTCAAAACTACGATATTCTCTCAGATGCTCAGCTATATAGGATGAATAAATACTGATAATTTATGAGGGAGTGGAAATGTGGTCATAACTCGTGTTTAAGGGGAAATCCTACAGATTCCCATATTTCTATGAGAAACTCATTTTAATTAGCATATTTTTCGAAGAATGTGCGAGAAAGGTGAATCCCCTGGCGGGTCTCGAATCCCCTGGCGATATCTATGCTTCCTGTTCTTAAGTTTCATGTTTGCGTCTTTTATGTTCGGTTTTGTACATCAGCTTCAAAGCAGCTGAACATGTTTTGGTGTTATTGAAAAGGTGTTCCTCAGCGGTTTAGATGGTAGAATGATTCTCTACTCTGCATTGCTTGTTTTGCCACACAAACTGAAATTAGGTGAAGTATTCTATTTTTAGAAACCAGGAAATGCCGGAGCGATTTCTGCATATTGCACCGTCAATATATTATATTCTGAGACCATGACAACCATGTTCTGTGTATGTTTGATGTTACGTTGATGGAATGTTCTCCTAACCCTCAGAAAACTAGGCAAAGGAACGTTCTAACAACATCCCATAAAAAGCATCTAGAACATTAATGCTGTATATTCTGAGAACATTGTAAACACATTCTAGATAAGTTCTGCTTGACATTAATAGAATGTTGTCCTAACTTTAACACAAAAACATGCTAAAATGTGTAACAATCCGGGTGTCGTGGGTGTGGAGTCAAAGGCAGGAGACAGAGAGTACAATGCTGTGCTCTTTAATGCACTAAACACACCTCAGGGTGCTAACAATGATCACGGCCCCAAAACACAGGGATTGACAAAATGACGATTCAAAAAAAGCACGACTAGGAACTAACACGTTCCTCTAATACAGAGCAGAAGGTTACAAAGAATAATCACGCACAACAACCAGGCAGGTGTAATCATACACACAGGTGCTACCAATAAACATACAAGGAGGGGGAGGAAAGACAAATCAGTGGCAGCTAATAGGCCGGTGACGACGACCGCCGAGCGCCACCCGACCGGGAAGGGAAACCACCCTCAGTCGGACTTGTGACAAAATGGTTCTCAGAGATAGATTGTTTGCCTAACTAATGGAAAACTGGACACTCAAACTTTATGGGAACATTACGGGTAACATTACAAAAACATTCCCTACCTAGAATTGTTTGCTAGGTTTCTGCTATCAGAAAGAAATGCCTTGTTTCAGCTGGTGGGTTTTGATAAGGTGGCTCAACTGGCAGAACTGGAGTGTGTGTGTGTGTGTGTGTGTGTGTGTGTGTGTGTGTGTGTGTGTGTCCGTGTATTTGTGTGCATGCATGCGTGCGGGCGTGCATGCGTACGTGTGTGTGTGGTGTATGTGTGAGGGGTTTTGATAAGGTGAATCACCTTCTGAAGGGGCTGTTGTTCTGTAACTGGAGTCTCTTGGTGACCCAAGACAGATTCTCTTGCTCCGAAGAGAGGCATTCCAGACGCTGTCACGCTCCCAGCCTTAAGTAAACCCCTGTGGCGTAACCACTGAGGAAAACAGCAGGAGGTCGCTGAAAGAGTCAAATCAGGCACTTACTTACAGCGCCCGCATTGAATGAAACTCAGAGAGCGAAAAGCCCTTACGCATATCTGCAACACCTGCAGCACCTGCCTGTTTAACGCCACACTCGGCATCACAATCACATACACACACACACTCAAACACACACACACATCAACGTCAAGTTGAGACACATAGTTGGCTGCAGAGCTAGAGCAGGTAAAATAACCACTTCAGAAACTAGGCTGCTACCAACCCAACTGCATTCAGGACAGAGACATTCAGACTGTTGCACAGTAGGTCGAAATAGAAGCAAACCCGTTTCAAACGGATAACGCAATTAAACGTTGTTATTGCATTAGCTCAGGTTGATTCTATTTGATCATATAGAAGTGCTGCCCCAATGGGACCAGGCCTGACTGTGTACCAGGGCCTGACTGTGTACCAGGGCAGTGAGACCGGGCCTGACTGTGTACCAGGACAGTGGGACCGGGCCTGGCTGTGTACCAGGGCAGTGGGACCGGACCTGACTGTGTACCAGGGCAGTGGGACCGGGCCTGGCTGTGTACCAGGGCAGTGGGACCGGGTCTGACTGTGTACCAGGGCAGTGGGACCGGGCCTGACTGTGTACCAGGACAGTGGGACCAGGCCTGGCTGTGTACCAGGGCAGTGGGACCGGGCCTGACTGTGTACCAGGGCAGTGGGACCGGGTCTGACTGTGTACCAGGGCAGTGGGACCGGGTCTGACTGTGTACCAGGACAGTGGGACCAGGCCTGCTAGCATCTTCTTCAATAAGGAGTGTTTGGTCTTAACAGCGCTCCAGCGTCGGCTAACCGGCTGCCAAACTCCCGGAGTCAACACATGGAGACACACACACACACACACACACACACACACACACACACACAATCTCAATAAGTCAACACGTTGATGAGAGTATGCCAGAGACAGCACCCCCGGAGGACAACACACACACAGGATCAGGCTGAAGCACAAAAGCTGAAGCAGTAAGAGACAATTCATACTTGATCAGAGGTGCCGTATGGAGGGTGTGACGCAATGACGGAGCCTCTGGAGGAATGCCGAGGCCAAATTGAGCTACGCACCACATTGCCGTGCGCTTCCTTATTTTATTTTCAATACGGAGGGCTCCATAATTTCTTTTTTACCTGTATTTTACTAGGCAAGTCAGTTAAGAACAAATTCTTATTTTCAATGACAGCCTAGGAACAGTGGGTTAACTGCCTGTTCAGGGGCAGGACAACAGATTTGGACCTTGTCAGCTCAGTGATTTGAACTTGCAACCTTTCGGTTACTAGTCCAACGCTCTAACCACTAGGCTACCCTGCATTGACAGCTTTCTAATGCTCCGCGTAGATCAACAAGTATGAACGCCCTGACAGAGGACGTATCATCGTAAATGCTGCAAGGCAGATGTCGGATTGACCATCGTCTTTAAGACTGAAGCAGAGACAAGCAGTAAGTGTTATGGTGCTGGAGACAGTACTGGGTCTAGTAGATGACAGCTGAGGATGGCTGAGCAGCGCCACGATGAGAGATGTATGAAGTGATGGACAGGTGTCTGTAGGTAGGACAGACTGAGTTCATTCATGCAAGAGACCTGGCTCCACTGTGCCCTGTGAGTGTGTGTGCATGCATTTTCACAGATGGGTCTGACTGGAGCATGCTGGGTAAACTGAGGTCCTCGGTCATCCCTCCGAACACTGACCTCACACCTCGTTTTGACAATCTCATACACACAGCTAATACACTCACGGCTGCTATTGAACAACATCCAATGCCCTCGAGGTCGTGGTGTATGGGGAATACTGTTGTGGTTGGGATTTAGACACGTGCAGGCAACATTCTAGCCATGACAGTTTTCACAATATACCCCTTAAGGCATTTTTAGTTATCAAGCTTCCTTGCATTCATGTGACTAAAGCTGGTTGACAAACGTTTAATACTGGGTTGTTCCCCACCCACCATCCCAGATTGCTCTGAAATCGTTTCTGTAGTTAGCAACAGGTAATATTGACATTCCTGAAACATTATTTTGTTGAAATACAATTTTATCGCTGAGAAATTAAACTAATTGATTGCATACAAATTCATAATTTTAATGTATAGGATTCATATAATATTCAATAAATATAGAACCCAACATCTGATTTGGACCAAACTTCTTCCTACCAATGATTAAAACATGAGGAACCCCCACGAAAAATGTCTAAAGCCACTCACGGACCTGCTGTATACTCCCTATGAATCTGGTGATGTTTATATCCCTGTTCAGAGAATTTAGTCATTGACGTCGCTTGCATTATTTACCATAAAGTAGTGTGACAGTACCATGTTCTGACCACTAGGTGCCACTGTTCCTTCTATACAGCCACACATCTCCATGTGGTGGATCTCTTGTGTTTATTAAATGGATCACAACATTTCCTTTGCAACTATGGGTAGAAAACAAATAGATTTGGCTCATAATGAAAATATATTGTATGGTCATCTTCATGCCAGTCCTCCATGAAAGCAATTCAGTTTGTCCATCTCTTAGCAACCTTACACTTCAACCGAACTCATAATCCAACAAGTGGCCACTCTGAGACGGATATCCCTATGCAATTCTCATAAAGACTTTTCTGACAAGCCTAAAACTTCGATGGTGAAATGGTCTGGGGACAAAATAGTTGTGATGACCCTAATAAAATAATTCATTGCATGGCAGGAACAGCTCTAGAGTGCCTTCAGAAAGAATTCAGACTCCTGGACTTTTTATGTTACGTTAAAACAGCCGTATTACGTTACGTTATTACAGCCTTATTACGTTACGTTATTACAGCCTTATTACATTACGTTACAGCCTTATTACGTTACAGCCGTATTACGTTACGTTACAGCCTTATTACGTTACGTTACCGCCTTATTACGTTACGTTATTTCAGCCGTATTATGTTATGTTACAGACTTATTACGTTACGTTACAGCCTTATTACATTACGTTACAGCCTTATTACGTTACGTTACAGCCTTATTATGTTACGTTACAGCCTTATTACGTTACGTTACAGCCTTATTACGTTACGGCCTTATTACGTTACGTTACAGCCTTATTACGTTACGTTACAGCCTTATTACGTTACGTTACAGCCTTATTACGTTACAGCCTTATTACATTACGTTACAGCCTTATTACGTTACAGCCTTATTACGTTACGTTACAGCCTTATTACGTTACGTTATAATGCCTTATTACATTACGTTACAGCCTTATTACATTACGTTACAGCCTTATTACATTACGTTACAGCCTTATTACATTACGTTACAGCCTTATTACATTACGTTACAGCCTTATTACATTACGTTACAGCCTTATTACGTTACGTTACAGCCTTATTACATTACGTTACAGCCTTATTACGTTACATTACAGCCTTATTTTTACGTTACGTTACAGCCTTATTACGTTACGTTACAGCCTTATTACATTACGCTACAGACTTATTACATTACGTTACAGCTTTATTACATTATGTTACAGCCTTATTACATTATGTTACAGCCTTATTACGTTACGTTACAGCCTTATTACGTTACGTTACAGCCTTATTACGTTACAGCCTTATTCCGTTACGTTACAGCCTTATTACGTTACGTTATTAATGCCTTATTACATTACGCTACAGCCTTATTACATTACGTTACAGCCTTATTACATTACGTTACAGCCTTATTACGTTACGTTACAGCCTTATTACGCTACGTTACAGCCTTATTACGTTACATTATTACAGCCTTATTACGTTACAGCCTTATTACCTTACGTTATTACAGCCGTATTATATAAAGTTACAGCCTTATTACGTTACATTACAGCCTTATTACGTTACGTTACAGCCTTATTACGTTATGTTATTTCAGCCTTATTACGTTACATTATTACAGCCTTATTACGTTACGTTACAGCCTTATTACAGCCTTATTACGTTATTACAGCCTTATTACGTTACGTTATTACAGCATTATTACGCTACGTTACAACCTTATTACGTTACGTTATTACATCCTTATTACGTTACGTTACACACTTATTACGTTATGTAATTACATCCTTATTACGTTACGTTGCATCCTTATTACGTTACGTTATTACAGCATTATTACGCTACATTACAGCCTTATTACGTTACGTTACATCCTTATTACATTACGTTATTACATCCTTATTATGTTACGTTACAGCCTTATTACGTTACATTATTACAATCTTATTATGTTATGTTGCAGCCTTATTACGTTACATTATTACATTTACATTTAAGTCATTTAGCAGACGCTCTTATCCAGAGCGACTTACAAATTGGTGAATTCACCTTCTGACATACAGTGGAACAGCCACTTTACAATAGTGCATCTAAATCATTAAGGGGGGTGGTGAGAAGGATTACTTATCCTATCCTAGGTATTCCTTGAAGAGGTGGGGTTTCAGGTGTCTCCGGAAGGTGGTGATTGACTCCGCTGTCCTGGCGTCGTGAGGGAGTTTGTTCCACCATTGGGGGCCAGAGCAGCGAACAGTTTTGACTGGGCTGAGCGGGAACTGTACTTCCTCAATGGTAGGGAGGCGAGCAGGCCAGAGGTGGATGAACGCAGTGCCCTTGCTTGGGTGTAGGGCCTGATCAGAGCCTGGAGGTACTGCGGTGCCGTTCCCCTCACAGCTCCGTAGGCAAGCACCATGGTCTTGTAGCGGATGCGAGCTTCAACTGGAAGCCAGTGGAGAGAGCGGAGGAGCGGGGTGACGTGAGAGAACTTGGGAAGGTTGAACACCAGACGGGCTGCGGCGTTCTGGATGAGTTGTAGGGATTTAATGGCACAGGCAGGGAGCCCAGCCAACAGCGAGTTGCAGTAATCCAGACGGGAGATGACAAGTGCCTGGATTAGGACCTGCGCCGCTTCCTGTGTGAGGCAGGGTCGTACTCTGCGGATGTTGTAGAGCATGAACCTACAGGAACGGGCCACCGCCATGATGTTGGTTGAGAACGACAGGGTGTTGTCCAGGATCACGCCAAGGTTCTTAGCGCTCTGGGAGGAGGACACAATGGAGTTGTCAACCGTGATGGCGAGATCATGGAACGGGCAGTCCTTCCCCGGGAGGAAGAGCAGCTCCGTCTTGCCGAGGTTCAGCTTGAGGTGGTGATCCGTCATCCACACTGATATGTCTGCCAGACATGCAGAGATGCGATTCGCCACCTGGTCATCAGAAGGGGGAAAGGAGAAGATTAATTGTGTGTCGTCTGCATAGCAATGATAGGAGAGACCATGTGAGGTTATGACAGAGCCAAGTGACTTGGTGTATAGCGAGAATAGGAGAGGGCCTAGAACAGAGCCCTGGGGGACACCAGTGGTGAGAGCGCGTGGCGAGGAGACAGATTCTCGCCACGCCACCTGGTAGGAGCGACCTGTCAGGTAGGACGCAATCCAAGCGTGGGCCGCGCCGGAGATGCCCAACTCGGAGAGGGTGGAGAGGAGGATCTGATGGTTCACAGTATCGAAGGCAGCCGATAGGTCTAGAAGGATGAGAGCAGAGGAGAGAGAGTTAGCTTTAGCAGTGCGGAGCGCCTCCGTGATGCAGAGAAGAGCAGTCTCAGTTGAATGACTAGTCTTGTAACCTGACTGATTTGGATCAAGAAGGTCATTCTGAGAGAGATAGCGGGAGAGCTGGCCAAGGACGGCACGTTCAAGAGTTTTGGAGAGAAAAGAAAGAAGGGATACTGGTCTGTAGTTGTTGACATCGGAGGGATCGAGTGTAGGTTTTTTCAGAAGGGGTGCAACTCTCGCTCTCTTGAAGACGGAAGGGACGTAGCCAGCGGTCAGGGATGAGTTGATGAGCGAGGTGAGGTAAGGGAGAAGGTCCCCGGAAATGGTCTGGAGAAGAGAGGAGGGGATAGGGTCAAGCGGGCAGGTTGTTGGGCGGCCGGCCGTCACAAGAAGCGAGATTTCATCTGGAGAGAGAGGGGAGAAAGAGGTCAGAGCACAGGGTAGGGCAGTGTGAGCAGAACCAGCGGTGTCGTTTGACTTAGCAAACGAGGATCGGATGTCGTCGACCTTCTTTTCAAAATGGTTGACGAAGTCATCTGCAGAGAGGGAGGAGGGGGGGAGGGGAGGAGGATTCAGGAGGGAGGAGAAGGTGGCAAAGAGCTTCCTAGGGTTAGAGGCAGATGCTTGGAATTTAGAGTGGTAGAAAGTGGCTTTAGCAGCAGAGACAGAGGAGGAAAATGTAGAGAGGAGGGAGTGAAAGGATGCCAGGTCCGCAGGGAGGCGAGTTTTCCTCCATTTCCGCTCGGCTGCCCGGAGCTCTGTTCTGTGAGCTCGCAATGAGTCATCGAGCCACGGAGCGGGAGGGGAGGACCGAGCCGGCCTGGAGGATAGGGGACATAGAGAGTCAAAGGATGCAGAAAGGGAAGAGAGGAGGGTTGAGGAGGCAGAATCAGGAGAAAGGTTGGAGAAGGTATGAGCAGAGGGAAGAGATGATAGGATGGAAGAGGAGAGAGTAGCGGGGGAGAGAGAGCGAAGGTTGGGACGGCGCGATACCATCCGAGTAGGGGCAGTGTGGGAAGTGTTGGATGAGAGCGAGAGGGAAAAGGATACAAGGTAGTGGTCGGAGACTTGGAGGGGAGTTGCAATGAGGTTAGTGGAAGAACAGCATCTAGTAAAGATGAGGTCGAGCGTATTGCCTGCCTTGTGAGTAGGGGGGGAAGGTGAGAGGGTGAGGTCAAAAGAGGAGAGGAGTGGAAAGAAGGAGGCAGAGAGGAATGAGTCAAAGGTAGACGTGGGGAGGTTAAAGTCGCCCAGGACTGTGAGAGGTGAGCCGTCCTCAGGAAAGGAGCTTATCAAGGCATCAAGCTCATTGGTGAACTCTCCGAGGGAACCTGGAGGGCGATAAATGATAAGGATGTTAAGCTTGAAAGGGCTGGTAACTGTGACAGCATGGAATTCATAGATAGATGGGTAAGGGGAGAGAGAGAGAGAATGACCACTTGGGAGAGATGAGGATCCCGGTGCCACCACCCCGCTGACCAGAAGCTCTCAGTGTGTGCGAGTACACGTGGGCGGACGAAGAGAGAGCAATAGGAGTAGCAGTGTTATCTGTGGTGATCCATGTTTCCGTCAGTGCCAGGAAGTCGAGGGACTGGAGGGAGGCATAGGCTGAGATGAACTCTGCCTTGTTGGCCGCAGATCGGCAGTTCCAGAGGCTACCGGAGACCAGGAACTCCACGTGGGTCGTGCGCGCTGGGACCACCAGATTAGGGTGGCCGCGGCCACGCGGTGTGGAGCGTTTGTATGGTCTGTGCAGAGAGGAGAGAACAGGGATAGATAGACACATAGTTGACAGGGTACAGAAGAGGCTACGCTAATGCAAAGGAGATTGGAATGACAAGTGGACTACACGTCTCGAATGTTCAGAAAGTTTACGTAGCAAGAATCTTATTGACTAAAATGATTGAAATGATACAGTACTGCTGGAGTAGGCTAGCTGGTAGTGGCTGCGATGTTGACACTACACTAATCAAGTCGTTCCGTCGAGTGTAATAGTTTCTACAGTGCTGCTATTCGGGGGCTAGCTGGCTAGCTAGCAGGTTGATTGCGTTACGTTACCTTAAAAGAACGACAATAGCTGGCTAGCTAACCTAGAAAATCGCTCTAGGCTACACAATTGTCTTAGATACAAAGACGGCAATGTAGCTAGCTAGCTACGATCAAACAAAACAAACCGTTGTACTGTAATAGTTACTACAGTGCTGCTATTCGGGGGCTAGCTGGCTAGCTACGTTAAAAGAACGACAATAGCTGGCCAGCTAACCCAGAAAACATCCAACAGGACAATGTTGCCCAGTCTGAGGTTCTGAGTGCTCTGGAGCAGGTTTTGATCAAGGATCTCTCTGTACTTTGTTTCATTCATCTTTGCCTCGATCCTGACTAGTCTCCCAGTCACCTGCAGCTGAAAAAAATCTCCACAGCATGATGCTGCCACCACCATGCTTCACCGTAGGGATGGTTCCAGGTTTCCTCTAGATGTGACGCTTGGCATTCAGACCAAATAGTTCAATCTTGGTTTCATCAGTGTCAGGACCCGGTTACGAACCTGGGTCTCCGGAGTGAGAAACAGTCACTTAACCAACTGAGCCACGAATAGTCAGCAGAACCCAGAAGATGAGGCAGACACAGCAGTACTTAAGACGGTGTATTTAATAAAGTAAAAAGTCCTTCAAATACAAAAATGGCAAATCCAAAAGGTGAAAGGTAGAGCACAAAAAAGCCTCAAGAGATACTCACAAAAAATGAACAAAAACAAAAAACAGAATTCCACAAGAGCGTCACCCGGAATCGACAAGAGCACACAGAACACTAGGGCTGGGTGCTAACATACAAACACAGAGCACAGAACTGAGGGAAACAAAGGGTTTAAATATAATCAGGGTAAAACGAGGCACAGGTGCAAATAATAATGGGGATCAAGGGAAAAAACATAAGGTCAAAAAGCACAATGGGGGCATCTAGTGAAAAAACCCGGAACAACCCTGGCCAAATCCTGACAATCAGACCAGGTCTGAGAGTCTTTAGGTGCCTTTTGGAAAACTCCAAGCGGGCTGTCATGTTTCTTTTACTGAGGAGTGGCTTCCATCTTGCCACTCTACCATAAAGACCTGATTGGTGGAGGGCCGGTTGTCCTTCTGGAATTATCTCCCATCTCCACAGAGGAACTCTGTAGCTCTGTCAGAGAGACCATCGGGTTCTTGGTTACCTCTCTGACCCTCTCCCCCGATAGCTCAGTTTGGCCGGGAGGCCAGATCTAGGAAGAGTCTTGGTGGATCCAAGCTTTTCCCATTTAAGAATTATGGAGGCCACTGTGTTCTTGGGGACCTTCAATGCTACAGATTTTCCTTGGTACCCTTCCCCAGAATTGTGCCTTGACACAATCCTGTCTCGGAGCTCTACGGACAATTTCTTCAACCTCATGGCTTGGTATTTACTCTGACATGCACTGTCAACTGTGGGACGTTATATAGACAGGTGTTTGCCTTTCCAAATCATGTCCAATCAATTGAATTTACCACAGGTGGACTCCAATCATGTTGTAGAAACATCTCAAGGATGATTCATGGAAACAGGATGCACCTGAGATCAAATTTTGAGTCTCATGACAAAGGGTAAATAAGGTATCTGTTTTAAATTTTTAATACATTTGCTAAATTGTCTAAAAAACTGTTTTTGCTTTGTCATTATGCGGTATTGTGTGTAGATTGCTGGGAAAAAAACACTTAATCCATTTTAGAATAAGGCTGTAAATAAAATGTGGAAAAAGTCAAGGGGTCTGAATAGTTTCCGAAGGCACTGTATATTGTGATTAGTGACATTTACCTTTAGACCCAACGCAACCCAATAGCATTACAATCGCAAAACCATATACAGTGTGTTTGGGACTTTCACCATTGACGACCATAACAATGAAGCCATTAGAACTGGTGTAGCATAATGATTTGCGGTTTCCCCAGGAATGGTCTAACAGTAGGGAATAAAGGGAATAAACATATAGAGGCCAAAACCTGGTACTTTACATCTAGTGGACAAAACCTGGTACT
The DNA here is from genome assembly GCF_036934945.1 of Oncorhynchus masou masou. Lineage (NCBI taxonomy): Eukaryota > Metazoa > Chordata > Actinopteri > Salmoniformes > Salmonidae > Oncorhynchus > Oncorhynchus masou. Next base: position 44,673 of record NW_027008425.1, on the reverse strand, counting down.
TTACATCAAGAGGCCAAAACCTGGTACTTTACATCTAGTGGACAAAACCTGGTACTTTACATCTAGTGGACAAAACCTGGTACTTTACATCAAGAGGCCAAAACCTGGTACTTTACATCTAGTGGACAAAACCTGGTACTTTACATCTAGTGGACAAAACCTGGTACTTTACATCTAGTAGTCAGAACATGGTACTTTACATCTAGCGGACAAAACCTGGTACTTTACATCTAGAGGCCAGAACCTGGTACTTCACATCTAGTGGACAAAACCTGGTACTTTACATCTAGTGGACAAAACCTGGTACTTTACATCTAGTGGACAAATCCTGGTACTTCACATCTAGTGGACAAAACCTGGTACTTTACATCTAGTAGCCAGAACCTGGTATTTTACATCTAGAGGCCAAAACCTGGTACTTTACATCTAGAGGCCAGAACCTGGTATTTTACATCTAGAGGCCAAAAACCTGGTATTTTATATCTAGTGGACAAAACCTGGTACTTTAGATCTAGTGGACAAAACCTGGTACTTCACATCTAGTGGACAAAACCTGGTACTTTACATCTAGTAGCCAGAACCTGGTATTTTACATCTAGAGGCCAAAACCTGGTATTTTACATCTGGTAGTCAAAACCTGGTACTATACATCTAGAGGCCAAAATCTGGTACTTTACTTCTAGAGGCCAAAACCTGGTACTTTACATCTAGTAGTCAGAACCTGGTACTTTACATCTAGTGGTCAGAATCTGGTATTTTACATCTAGAGGCCAGAACCTGGTACTTTCACACTACTTTATGGGAAATGATGCATCACCAGACTCACAGGGAAAACATTACTGTATGGAGAAGCAATACTCCAAGCCGCAGCTTCATACTACTCGTCAAACATAGAGAACTGATACCACATACTGGTTGTTTGTGTGTGATTGGCATGGGGTGTGGGGTCAAGGGGTGGCTTAGCATTTTTGGGGGGGATTCTTCATGTTTAATCATTGGTAGGAAGAAGTTTGGTCCAAATCAGATGTTGGGTTCTGTATCTAGTGAATATTATCTGAATCCTATACCTTAAAATGATGAATTTGGGTGCAATCAATTAGTTTAATTTCACAGCGATAAAATGAAACAATGTTTCAGGAATGTCAATATTACCTGTTGCTAACTACATAAACAATTTGTGAACAATCTGAGATGGTGGGTGTCATCATGGCTTGCTGAAATGACATGGAACGACTCTACTGTGTCACCAGTCAAAAGCATTTGGAATTTTCCAGTGACCCATCAGATAAACAAAACACCCCAAAAACCAAACCAGCCACAACCCATCAGTGGGTCCCGACCCTCTACTTGGGAAACACTGCACCAGAGAATTCCTAATGCAAAACTGACTGTGTATTAATTTGGCAAGAGTCAGCCCCAGTACTGCCGATGAGGGAGACTGTGGGGTGCTGCTATCTATCTGTGTGTGTGTGTGTGCCAGCTCCCAAAATATGTGTATTGGTTATCACATTCCTGGTGTGTAGAGAAACCAAACCCTAACACAAGCCACTGTCCACAGGTTGTCCCAGACAGAAAATTGGGAGGGTTAGGGTCCAAATTACACTCTGGGAGTATGACGAGAGCTAAGGGAGAGAGAGTTGAGAAGGTGTGTGTGTGTGTAGAGTATGACAAGAGCTAAGAGAGAGAGTTGAGAAGGTGGCACAGCTCTACTAAGTCCCACTGCCAAAACAAATAGTGTCCACGTCACGTGTATTTTGTGTGTGGGCATGCATATGTGCACGTGCTTGTGAAGCTGCTAAGTGCCACTGGGCCGCTGCCAAAGCAAACAGCTCTAATGAGAAGCAGCTCCTGGAGAAGAGAGGAGGCCGAAGCTGAAGCCTGGGGCTCACCAGCCCAAACACACTGGCCCTGCTGTCTCCCACACGGGCTTAAATAGAGGCCTGTTCACGCCCCACGGCCAACTCCACCCCTCCAACCTCTTCCACCACACCACACCACACCACACAGGAGTTAAAGTGTGAGAGATCAAATCAAATCAAATCAAATTTTATTTGTCACATACACATGGTTAGCAGATGTTAATGCGAGTGTAGCGAAATGCTTGTGCTTCTAGTTCCGACAATGCAGTAATAACCAACAAGTAATCTAACTAACAATTCCTAATCTACTGTCTTATACACAGTGTAAGGGGATAAAGAATATGTACATAAGGATATATGAGTGAGTGATGGTACAGAGCAGCATAGGAAAGATACAGTAGATGGTATCGAGTACAGTATATACATGTGAGATGAATATGTAAACAAAGTGGCATAGTTAAAGTGGCTAGTGATACATGTATTACATAAGGATGCAGTCGATGATATAGAGTACAGTATATAGGTATGCATATGAGATGAATAATGTAGGGTAAGTAACATTATATAAGGTAGCATTGTTTAAAGTGGCTAGTGATATATTTACAATATTTCCCATCAATTCCCATTATTAAAGTGGCTGGAGTTGAGGCAATGTCAGTGTGTTGGCAGCAGCCACTCAATGTTAGTGGTGGCTGTTTAACAGTCTGATGGCCTTGAGATAGAAGCTGTTTTTCAGTCTCTCGGTCCCAGCTTTGATGTACCTGTACTGACCTCGCCTTCTGGATGATAGCGGGGTGAACAGGCAGTGGCTCGGGTGGTAGATGACCTTGATGATCTTTATGGCCTTCCTGTAACATCGGGTGGTGTAGGTGTCCTGGAGGGCAGGTAGTTTGCCCCCGATGATGCGTTGTGCAGACCTCACTACCCTCTGGAGAGTCTTACGGTTGAGGGCGGAGCAGTTGCCGTACCAGGCGGTGATACAGCCCGCCAGGATGCTCTCGATTGTGCCTCTGTAGAAGTTTGTGAGTGCTTTTGGTGACAAGCCAAATTTCTTCAGCCTCCTGAGGTTGAAGAGGCGCTGCTGCGCCTTCTTCACGATGCTGTCTGTGTGAGTGGACCAATTCAGTTTGTCTGTGATGTGTATGCCGAGGAACTTAAAACTTGCTACTCTCTCCACTACTGTTCCATCGATGTGGATAGGGGGTGTTCCCTCTGCTGTTTCCTGAAGTCCACAATCATCTCCTTAGTTTTGTTGACGTTGAGTGTGAGGTTATTTTCCTGACACCACACTCCGAGGGCCCTCACCTCCTCCCTGTAGGCCGTCTCGTCGTTGTTGGTAATCAAGCCTACCACTGTTGTGTCGTCAGCAAACTTGATGATTGAGTTGGAGGCGTGCGTGGCCACGCAGTCGTGGGTGAACAGGGAGTACAGGAGAGGGCTCAGAACGCACCCTTGTGGGGCCCCAGTGTTGAGGATCAGCGGGGAGGAGATGTTGTTACCTACCCTCACCACCTGGGGGCGGCCCGTCAGGAAGTCCAGTACCCAGTTGCACAGGGCGGGGTCGAGACCCAGGGTCTCGAGCTTGATGACGAGCTTGGAGGGTACTATGGTGTTGAATGCCGAGCTGTAGTCGATGAACAGCATTCTCACATAGGTTTTCCTCTTGTCCAGATGGGTTAGGGCAGTGTGCAGTGTGGTTGAGATTGCATCGTCTGTGGACCTATTTGAGCGGTAAGCAAATTGGAGTGGGTCTAGGGAGTCAGGTAGGGTGGAGGTGATATGGTCCTTGACTAGTCTCTCAAAGCACTTCATGATGACGGAAGTGAGTGCTACGGGCGGTAGTCGTTTAGCTCAGTTACCTTAGCTTTCTTGGGAACAGGAACGATGGTGGCCCTCTTGAAGCATGTGGGAACAGTAGACTGGTATAGGGATTGATTGAATATGTCCGTAAACACACCAGCCAGCTGGTCTGCGCATGCTCTGAGGGCGCGGCTGGGGATGCCGTCTGGGCCTGCAGCCTTGCGAGGGTTAACACGTTTAAATGTTTTACTCACCTCGGCTGCAGTGAAGGAGAGACTGCATTTTTCCGTTGCAGGCAGTGTCAGTGGCACTGTATTGTCCTCAAAGCGGGCAAAAAAGTTATTTAGTCTGCCTGGGAGCAAGACATCCTGGTCCGTGACTGGGCTGGATTTCTTCCTGTAGTCCGTGATTGACTGTAGACCCTGCCACATGCCTCTTGTGTCTGAGCCGTTGAATTGGGATTCTACTTTGTCTCTGTACTGACGCTTAGCTTGTTTGATAGCCTTACGGAGGGAATAGCTGCATGTTTGTATTCAGTCATGTTGCCAGACACCTTGCCCTGATTGAAAGCAGTGGTTCGTGCTTTCAGTTTCACACGAATGCTGCCATCAATCCAAGGTTTCTGGTTAGGGAATGTTTTAATCGTTGCTATGGGAACGACATCTTCAACGCACGTTCTAATGAACTCGCACACCGAATCAGCGTATTCGTCAATGTTGTTATTTGACGCAATACGAAACATGTCCCAGTCCACGTGATGGAAGCAGTCTTGGAGTGTGGAGTCAGCTTGGTCGGACCAGCGTTGGACAGACCTCAGCGTGGGAGCTTCTTTTTTAGCTTTTGTCTGTAGGTAGGTATCAGCAAAATGGAGTTGTGGTCAGCTTTTCCGAAAGGGGGGCGGGACAGGGCCTTATATGCGTCACGGAAGTTAGAGTAACAGTGATCCAAGGTTTTTCCGCCCCTGGTTGCGCAATCGATATGCTGATAAAATTTAGGGAGTCTTGTTTTCAGATTAGCCTTGTTAAAATCCCCAACAACGATGAATGCAGCCTCCGGATAAATGGTTTCCAGTTTGCAAAGAGTTAAATAAAGTTCGTTCAGAGCCATCGATGTGTCTGCTTGGGGGGGGATATATACGGCTGTGATTATAATCGAAGAGAATTCTCATGGTAGGTAATGCGGTCGATTGTGAGGAATTCTAAATCAGGTGAACAGAAGGATTTGAGTTCCTGTATGTTTCTTTCATCGCACCATGCCTCGTTAGCCATAAGGCATACACCCCGACCCCACTTCTTACCAGAAAGGTGTTTGTTTCTGTCGGCGCGATGCGTGGAGAAACCCGTTGGCTGCACCGCATCGGATAGCGTCTCTCCAGTGAGCCATGTTTCCGTGAAGCACAGAACGTTACAGTCTCTGATGTCCCTCTGGAATGCTACCCTTGCTCGGATTTCATCAACCTTGTTGTCAAGAGACTGGACATGGGCAAGAAGAATGCTAGGAAGTGGGGCACGATGTGCCCGTCTCCGTAGTCTAACCAGAAGGCCGCTACGTTTCCCTCTTTTTCGGAGTCATTTTTTGGAGTCGCTGCATGCGATCCATTCCGTTGTCCTGTTTGTAAGGCAGAACACAGGATCCGCGTCGCAAAAAACATATTCTTGGTTGTACTGATGGTGAGTTGACGCTGATCTTATATACAGTAGTTCTTCTCGGCTGTATGTAATGAAACCTAAGATGACCTGAGGTACTAATGTAAGAAATAACACATAAAAAAAAAGATGTAGATGAGGGGGTGTGAGGACCGGTATGGTATGGGGGTTTGGAGGTTAGGAGGCATAACAGTTAACAAACTGATTTTATTTACCTTTATTTAGTTATTTACCTTTATTTAGTTAAGAACAAATTCTTATTTTCAATGATAGCCTAGGAACAGTGGGTTAACTGCCTGTTCAGGGGCAGAACGAAAGATTTGTCAGCTCAGGGGTTTGAACTTGCAACCTTTCTGTTACTAGTCCAATGCTCTAACCACTAGGCCACCCTGTCACGCCAGATCTTGTATCAGTTCTAGGTAATTATGTCTGGGGGATGGGGGCTACATGTGTTCGTAGACGTTTGTGAGTGCCAAAAAGGTGCTTTACAAAAAGGTGCTTTACAAAAAGGTGCTTTACAAACTAATCACTGAAACTGCAAACATGCACGCGCGCGCACACACACACACACACACACACACACACACACACAAATAAACCCACCTCTACAGACTGGCCCGGAATGATGAGGCGGAGGGGGAATGTCTTACTCTTGCAACACCGGCATGGTTATTCCTGACATGGTTACTCCTGACAGGGTTACTCCTGACAGGGTTACTCCTGACAGGGTTACTCCTGACACGGTTACTCCTGACAGGGTTACTCCTGACACGGTTACTCCTGACAGGGTTACTCCTGACATGGTTACTCCTGACAGGGTTACTCCTGACAGGGTTACTCCTGACAGGGTTACTCCTGACACGGTTACTCCTGACATGGTTACTCCTGACAGGGTTACTCCTGACATGGTTACTCCTGACATGGTTACTCCTGACAGGGTTACTCCTGACAGGGTTACTCCTGACACGGTTACTCCTGACAGGGTTACTCCTGACATGGTTACTCCTGACAGGGTTACTCCTGACACGGTTACTCCTGACAGGGTTACTCCTGACACGGTTACTCCTGACAGGGTTACTCCTGGCAGGGTTACTCCTGACAGGGTTACTCCTGACACGGTTACTCCTGACAGGGTTACTCCTGACAGGGTTACTCCTGATATGGTTACTCCTGACAGGGTTACTCCTGACAGGGTTACTCCTGACACGGTTACTCCTGACAGGGTTACTCCTGGCATGGTTATTCCTGACATGGTTACTCCTGACAGGGTTACTCCTGATATGGTTACTCCTGACAGGGTTACTCCTGACAGGGTTATTCCTGACATGGTTACTCCTGACAGGGTTACTCCTGACAGGGTTACTCCTGACACGGTTACTCCTGACAGGGTTACTCCTGGCATGGTTACTCCTGACAGGGTTACTCCTGACAGGGTTACTCCTGACATGGTTACTCCTGATATGGTTACTCCTGGCATGGTTACTCCTGACAGGGTTACTCCTGACAGGGTTACTCCTGACATGGTTACTCCTGATATGGTTACTCCTGGCATGGTTACTCCTGACAGGGTTACTCCTGACAGGGTTACTCCTGACAGGGTTACTCCTGACAGGGTTACTCCTGACATGGTTACTCCTGACACGGTTACTCCTGACAGGGTTACTCCTGACAGGGTTACTCCTGACACGGTTACTCCTGACAGGGTTACTCCTGACATGGTTACTCCTGACACGGTTACTCCTGACAGGGTTACTCCTGACAGGGTTATTCCTGACAGGGTTACTCCTGACAGGGTTACTCCTGATATGGTTACTCCTGACAGGGTTACTCCTGATATGGTTACTCCTGATATGGTTACTCCTGATATGGTTACTCCTGACAGGGTTACTCCTGGCATGGTTACTCCTGATATGGTTACTCCTGACAGGGTTACTCCTGACAGGGTTACTCCTGACAGGGTTACTCCTGACATGGTTACTCCTGACACGGTTACTCCTGACAGGGTTACTCCTGACAGGGTTACTCCTGACACGGTTACTCCTGACAGGGTTACTCCTGACATGGTTACTCCTGACACGGTTACTCCTGACAGGGTTACTCCTGACAGGGTTATTCCTGATAGGGTTACTCCTGACAGGGTTACTCCTGATATGGTTACTCCTGACAGGGTTACTCCTGACAGGGTTACTCCTGACAGGGTTACTCCTGATATGGTTACTCCTGATATGGTTACTCCTGACAGGGTTACTCCTGACAGGGTTCTCTGTCATTCACCAAACTGTAAAAGAGCTGCCACAAATAGCACCTATTACTGGGGTATGTACACAAGAGCAGCAGCATTAGCACAGTACCACTGGGAGGAAACTGGGAGGAGTGTGTTCTTTGGGGACTGTCTGTCAGTGTCTGTCTGTTAGTGTCTGTCCGTTACTGTCTGTCCGTTAGTGTCTGTCCGTTAGTGACTGTCCGTTAGTGTCTGTCCGTTAGTGACTGTCCGTTAGTGTCTGTCCGTTAGTGTCTGTCCGTTAGTGACTGTCCGTTAGTGTCTGTCCGTTAGTGTCTGTCCGTTACTGTCTGTCCGTTAGTGACTGTCCGTTACTGTCTGTCCGTTACTGTCTGTCCGTTAGTGACTGTCCGTTAGTGTCTGTCCGTTAGTGACTGTCCGTTAGTGACTGTCCGTTACTGTCTGTCGGTTGGTGACTGTCCGTTAGTGTCTGTCCGTTACTGTCTGTCCGTTAGTGACTGTCCGTTAGTGTCTGTCCGTTAGTGACTGTCCGTTAGTGTCTGTCCGTTAGTGTCTGTCCGTTAGTGTCTGTCCGTTAGTGTCTGTCCGTTAGTGTCTGTCCGTTACTGTCTGTCCGTTAGTGTCTGTCCGTTAGTGTCTGTCCGTTAGTGTCTGTCCGTTAGTGTCTGTCCGTTAGTGTCTGTCCGTTAGTGTCTGTCCCTTAGTGACTGTCCGTTAGTGTCTGTCCGTTAGTGTCTGTCCGTTAGTGTCTGTCCCTTAGTGACTGTCCGTTAGTGTCTGTCCGTTAGTGACTGTCCGTTAGTGTCTGTCCGTTAGTGTCTGTCCGTTAGTGACTGTCCGTTAGTGTCTGTCCGTTAGTGTCTGTCCGTTAGTGTCTGTCCATTAGTGACTGTCCGTTAGTGTCTGTCCGTTAGTGACTGTCCGTTAGTGTCTGTCCGTTAGTGACTGTCCGTTAGTGACTGTCCGTTACTGTCTGTCCGTTACTGTCTGTCCGTTAGTGACTGTCCGTTAGTGTCTGTCCGTTACTGTTACTCCTGATATGGTTACTCCTGACAGGGTTACTCCTGATATGGTTACTCCTGATATGGTTACTCCTGACAGGGTTACTCCTGACAGGGTTCTCTGTCATTCACCAAACTGTAAAAGAGCTGCCACAAATAGCACCTATTACTGGGGTATGTACACAAGAGCAGCAGCATTAGCACAGTACCACTGGGAGGAAACTGGGAGGAGTGTGTTCTTTGGGGACTGTCTGTCAGTGTCTGTCTGTTAGTGTCTGTCCGTTAGTGTCTGTCCGTTAGTGTCTGTCCCTTAGTGACTGTCCGTTAGTGTCTGTCCGTTAGTGACTGTCCGGTAGTGTCTGTCCGTTAGTGTCTGTCCGTTAGTGACTGTCCGTTAGTGTCTGTCCGTTAGTGTCTGTCCGTTACTGTCTGTCCGTTAGTGACTGTCCGTTACTGTCTGTCCGTTACTGTCTGTCCGTTAGTGACTGTCCGTTAGTGTCTGTCCGTTAGTGACTGTCCGTTAGTGACTGTCCGTTACTGTCTGTCGGTTGGTGACTGTCCGTTAGTGTCTGTCCGTTACTGTCTGTCCGTTAGTGACTGTCCGTTAGTGTCTGTCCGTTAGTGACTGTCCGTTAGTGTCTGTCCGTTAGTGTCTGTCCGTTAGTGTCTGTCCGTTAGTGTCTGTCCGTTAGTGTCTGTCCGTTACTGTCTGTCCATTAGTGTCTGTCCGTTAGTGTCTGTCCGTTAGTGTCTGTCCGTTAGTGACTGTCCGTTAGTGTCTGTCCGTTAGTGTCTGTCCGTTACTGTCTGTCCGTTAGTGACTGTCCGTTAGTGTCTGTCCGTTAGTGACTGTCCGTTAGTGTCTGTCCGTTAGTGTCTGTCCGTTAGTGTCTGTCCGTTAGTGTCTGTCCGTTAGTGTCTGTCCGTTACTGTCTGTCCGTTAGTGTCTGTCCGTTAGTGTCTGTCCGTTAGTGTCTGTCCGTTAGTGACTGTCCGTTAGTGTCTGTCCGTTAGTGTCTGTCCGTTAGTGTCTGTCCCTTAGTGACTGTCCGTTAGTGTCTGTCCGTTAGTGTCTGTCCGTTAGTGTCTGTCCCTTAGTGACTGTCCGTTAGTGTCTGTCCGTTAGTGACTGTCCGTTAGTGTCAGTCCGTTAGTGTCTGTCCGTTAGTGACTGTCCGTTAGTGTCTGTCCGTTAGTGACTGTCCGTTAGTGTCTGTCCATTAGTGACTGTCTGTTAGTGTCTGTCCGTTAGTGACTGTCCGTTAGTGACTGTCCGTTACTGTCTGTCCGTTACTGTCTGTCCGTTAGTGACTGTCCGTTAGTGTCTGTCCGTTACTGTCTGTCCGTTAGTGTCTGTCCGTTAGTGACTGTCCGTTAGTGACTGTCCGTTACTGTCTGTCCGTTACTGTCTGTCCGTTACTGTCTGTCCGTTAGTGACTGTCCGTTAGTGTCTGTCCGTTAGTGTCTGTCCGTTAGTGACTGTCCGTTAGTGACTGTCCGTTAGTGTCTGTCCGTTAGTGACTGTCCGTTAGTGACTGTCCGTTAGTGACTGTCCGTTACTGTCTGTCCGTTACTGTCTGTCCATTAGTGACTGTCCGTTAGTGTCTGTCCGTTACTGTCTGTCCGTTAGTGTCTGTCCGTTAGTGACTGTCCGTTGCTGTCTGTCCGTTGCTGTCTGTCCGTTACTGTGTGTCCGTTAGTGACTGTCCGTTAGTGTCTGTCCGTTACTGTCTGTCTGTTAGTGACTGTCCGTTAGTGACTGTCCGTTAGTGACTGTCCGTTACTGTCTGTCCGTTAGTGTCTGTCCGTTAGTGACTGTCCTGTCTGTCCGTTGCTGTCTGTCCGTTACTGTGTGTCCGTTAGTGACTGTCCGTTAGTGTCTGTCCGTTACTGTCTGTCTGTTAGTGACTGTCCGTTAGTGACTGTCCGTTAGTGACTGTCCGTTAGTGTCTGTCCGTTAGTGACTGTCCGTTAGTGACTGTCCGTTAGTGTCTGTCCGTTAGTGTCTGTCCGTTAGTGTCTGTCCGTTAGTGTCTGTCCGTTAGTGTCTGTCCGTTAATGACTGTCCGTTAGTGACTGTCCGTTAGTGTGTCTGTCCGTTAGTGTCTGTCCGTTAGTGTCTGTCCGTTAGTACTGTGTGACTGTCCGTTAGTGACTGTCCGTTAGTGTCTGTCCGTTAGTGTCTGTCCGTTAGTGACTGTCCGTTAGTGTCTGTCCGTTACTGTCTGTCCGTTAGTGTCTGTCCGTTAGTGACTGTCCGTTGCTGTCTGTCCGTTACTGTGAGTCCGTTAGTGACTGTCCGTTAGTGTCTGTCCGTTACTGTCTGTCCGTTACTGTCTGTCCGTTAGTGACTGTCCGTTAGTGACTGTCCGTTAGTGTCTGTCCGTTAGTGACTGTCCGTTAGTGACGTTAGTGTCTGTCCGTTAGTGTCTGTCCGTTAGTGTCTGTCCGTTAGTGTCTGTCCGTTAGTGACTGTCCGTTAGTGACTGTCCGTTAGTGTCTGTCCGTTAGTGACTGTCCGTTGTGACTGTCCGTTAGTGTCTGTCCGTTAGTGTCTGTCCGTTAGTGTCTGTCCGTTTGACTGTCCGTTAGTGACTGTCCGTTAGTGACTGTCCGTTAGTGTCTGTCCGTTAGTGACTGTCCGTTAGTGTCTGTCCGTTAGTGTCTGTCCGTTAGTGTCTGTCCGTTAGTGTCTGTCCGTTAGTGACTGTCCGTTAGTGACTGTCCGTTAGTGACTGTCCGTTAGTGTCTGTCCGTTAGTGTCTGTCCGTTAGTGTCTGTCCGTTAGTGACTGTCCGTTAGTGACTGTCCGTTAGTGTCTGTCCGTTAGTGACTGTCCTTTAGTGACTGTCCGTTACTGTCTGTCCGTTACTGTCTGTCCGTTAGTGACTGTCCGTTAGTGTCTGTCCGTTACTGTCTGTCCGTTAGTGTCTGTCCGTTAGTGACTGTCCGTTAGTGACTGTCCGTTACTGTCTGTCCGTTACTGTCTGTCCGTTACTGTCTGTCCGTTACTGTCTGTCCGTTAGTGACTGTCCGTTAGTGTCTGTCCGTTACTGTCTGTCCGTTAGTGTCTGTCCGTTAGTGACTGTCCGTTGCTGTCTGTCCGTTGCTGTCTGTCCGTTACTGTGTGTCCGTTAGTGACTGTCCGTTAGTGTCTGTCCGTTACTGTCTGTCCGTTAGTGACTGTCCGTTAGTGACTGTCCGTTAGTGACTGTCCGTTACTGTCTGTCCGTTAGTGTCTGTCCGTTAGTGACTGTCCGTTGCTGTCTGTCCGTTACTGTCTGTCCGTTACTGTCTGTCCGTTAGTGACTGTCCGTTAGTGTCTGTCCGTTAGTGTCTGTCCGTTAGTGACTGTCCGTTAGTGACTGTCCGTTAGTGTCTGTCCGTTAGTGTCTGTCCGTTAGTGACTGTCCGTTAGTGTCTGTCCGTTAGTGTCTGTCCGTTAGTGTCTGTCCGTTAGTGTCTGTCCGTTAGTGTCTGTCCGTTAATGACTGTCCGTTAGTGACTGTCCGTTAGTGACTGTCCGTTAGTGTCTGTCCGTTAGTGTCTGTCCGTTAGTGTCTGTCCGTTAGTGTCTGTCCGTTAGTGACTGTCCGTTAGTGACTGTCCGTTAGTGACTGTCCGTTAGTGTCTGTCCATTAGTGACTGTCCGTTAGTGACTGTCCGTTAGTGTCTGTCCGTTACTGTCTGTCCGTTAGTGTCTGTCCGTTAGTGACTGTCCGTTGCTGTCTGTCCGTTGCTGTCTGTCCGTTACTGTGTGTCCGTTAGTGACTGTCCGTTAGTGTCTGTCCGTTACTGTCTGTCCGTTAGTGACTGTCCGTTAGTGACTGTCCGTTAGTGTCTGTCCGTTAGTGACTGTCCGTTAGTGACTGTCCGTTAGTGTCTGTCCGTTAGTGTCTGTCCGTTAGTGTCTGTCCGTTAGTGTCTGTCCGTTAGTGTCTGTCCGTTAGTGACTGTCCGTTAGTGTCTGTCCGTTAGTGTCTGTCCGTTAGTGTCTGTCCGTTAGTGTCTGTCCGTTAGTGTCTGTCCGTTAGTGACTGTCCGTTAGTGTCTGTCCGTTAGTGTCTGTCCGTTAGTGACTGTCCGTTAGTGACTGTCCGTTAGTGTCTGTCCGTTAGTGTCTGTCCGTTAGTGTCTGTCCGTTAGTGTCTGTCCGTTAGTGACTGTCCGTTAGTGTCTGTCCGTTAGTGTCTGTCCGTTAGTGACTGTCCGTTAGTGACTGTCCGTTAGTGTCTGTCCGTTAGTGTCCGTTAGTGTCTGTCCGTTAGTTCTGTCCGTGTCTGTCCGTTAGTGACTGTCCGTTAGTGTCTGTCCGTTAGTGTCTGTCCGTTAGTGTCTGTCCGTTAGTGACTGTCCGTTAGTGACTGTCCGTTAGTGTCTGTCCGTTAGTGTCTGTCCGTTAGTGTCTGTCCGTTAGTGTCTGTCCGTTAGTGACTGTCCGTTATTGTCTGTCCGTTAGTGTCTGTCCGTTAGTGACTGTCCGTTAGTGACTGTCCGTTCGTGTCTGTCCGTTAGTGACTGTCCGTTAGTGTCTGTCCGTTAGTGACTGTCTGTTCGTATCTGTCTGTTAGTGACTGTCCGTTAGTGACTGTCCGTTAGTGACTGTCCGTTAGTGACTGTCCGTTAGTGACTGTCAGTTAGTGACTGTCCGTTAGTGTCTGTCCGTTAGTGACTGTCCGTTAGTGCCTGTCCGTTAGTGACTGTCCGTTAGTGTCTGTCCGTTAGTCACTGTCTGTTAGTGACTGTCTGTTCGTGACTGTCTGTTAGTGACTGTCTGTTAGTGTCTGTCTGTTAGTGTCTGTGTTTGTGAGAGAGAGAGAGAGAGAGAGAGAGGGAGAGAGAGAACTGAAACAAATTCATAAAAACACATGTATATTATTGTATTTGGCTGATTGTACACCAACAGAGATATAACCCCATGAAAGCCTGCTGTGTGCTCTGTGATTGCCAGATGTGTGTATATATGGGTGTGTTGGTGACTAACATACAGTATAACTCACACACAGACAGAAATAGCATACACATAATGCATTGCACAAACACCAGAGGGGTGACCATACAATACAATGACATATTCAAAACACACACACACACACACAAGCACACAGTAGAGGAGGTGAGTGTGTGTCTGTGTGTGTACAGGGGAAGAGTAGACGGGAGATTAGGGTCTAAAGTCTCTCAGTCTCCAGGACAATCCAGTCTGCCTGGCTACCCTCCATTCATATTATAATACACACAGATACAGAGAGAGAGAGACGGGTGGGGGAGAGAAAGAAAGAGAGGAGGGGGGGGGGCAACAGAGGGGGAAATGGGAGACAGGAACAGGAAGGAGGGGAAGGGGAGAGAGGGGTAGAGGACAGACACATGACGGAGGGGAGAGAGAGGGGTAGAGGTGGGAGAGAGAAGGAGACAGACACATGACGGAGGGGGAAGGGGGGAGAGAGGGGTAGAGGTGGGAGAGAGTGAGAAGGAGACAGACACATGACGGAGGGGAAGGGGAGAGAGGGGTAGAGGTGGGAGAGAGTGAGAAGGAGACAGACACATGACGGAGGGGAAGGGGAGAGAGGGGTAGAGGTGGGAGAGAGTGAGAAGGAGACAGACACATGACGGAGGGGAAGGGGAGAGAGGGGTAGAGGTGGGAGAGAGTGAGAAGGAGACAGAAAACAGCAGAATCTCCTCTTCAAGTCAGTCCGGATATGAATTACCCTTGTAACTGAATGAGCCCCATACTGGATGAGCTGAAAAGCTGATGATGTTGTCATGTAAACAGCTGTGCCTTGGACATTTCTCCCCACACAAATGGACTGATTGTTTTGTACAAACATTGCTTGCTAAATTAATGCTATCACAAGCCACATCAAACATTGTGCTTTTCCTGAACTCAAATGCAATATTCTGGTTATCATATTATTCAAGTATTTAGAAATGTATAGCATTTGTATTTTATTTTGCTTGGTACCGCCAAAGCGCAGCTGTCGAACTGGGTGGTGTAATCATTAGTCCAAACCGTAGCAAACAGAAAATGTTTTGCAATGAAAACGATAGTTTATATTGGACAAATGCAGCTAGGTCGTTCCCCGTTTGGTTCTGTTGGTATCCCATTGAATACACCCCTGGCTTCCTAGGTGAGCGCGCCGGCCTAGTTTGCGGCTGTGGGCACAGGTTGCACGCTTCTTGTTAAGTGGTTTCTCCCGTTTAAGGCGTGTTTTCATAGTCTATCAGAAAAGCTGACGTTTATGTGAATTGGTTCGTTGATTTCACAAATGTGCTAATTTCAAGCAGTTAGAAAGTTAGTGGTACAGTCACCAGAAAAAGTTGGGAACCACTATGACAGCCTATCATTACTATTGACACTGGCAATTGTAGGCCAATAAGTGTTGTGCATTGTGTATTGGCCAATTTAGTTTATTGTTTGTTCAAGTTACATATTATTTTTGTCATCTGTACATTCTTGTAACTACAACCTCAAGTCTTCATCTCTTGCACAGTAAATAAATATCACTCAGCTACTGAATATCGAACCTGGATTGTCTGCCACTAGCCGAGCTTACTGAGCTGAAGCCTAGGCATTAGCATGGGGAACCAACACATGCTTTCAGGTATGAGGCTAATCATTTTACAAGCATGATTCTTTGCACCATCTCTGTTGGGCTACTTGAGTATTAGTGTCTTTGCACCATCTCTGCTAGGCTACTTGAACATTAGTGTCTTTGCACCATCTCTGCTAGGCTACTTGAGCATTAGTGTCTTTGCACCATCTCTGCTAGGCTACTTGAGCATTAGTGTCTTTGCACCATCTTTGCTGGGCTACTTGAGCATTAGTGTCTTTGTACTATCTCTGTTGGGCTACTTGAGCATTAGTGTCTTTGCACCATCTCTGTTGGGCTACTTGAGCATTAGTATCTTTGCACCATCTCTGTTGGGCTACTTGAGCATTAGTGTCTTTGCACCACCTCTGCTAGGCTACTTGAGCATTAGTGTCTTTGGGCATTAGTGTCTTTTAGCCGGGTGTTTCGTGTTATGGCTGGTGTTTATAGTATCTGATCATTAGCCCTCATTTCCACACTTACAGGGCTGTGTGTGTGTGTGGCAATGCTGTCTAATATCAACCCTTACAGAGCTGGCAGTAGCACCCTGACCCCTGCCCGTTTGGTCACATTCTGTTTGTTTCTGACCCATTTCCTGTCGGCTGGTGCTGCACTGTTTGTGCTGGCGACACATCGCTCTCTGGTCACTGGGAGGGCAGGTATGGCGAGAGGAACTGTGTGTGTCTGATAGAGAGTGAGCGAGAGACAGACTCAGTTAGAAGGATATTTTGGGCACAGTCAGCCCAGCAAATTATTTTTAGGATTGAGTTACTGAGTGTGTTGTGCTGGATGGCACTGTGTGTATGCTTACCTATGTGCTTACTTGTATATGTATGTGTTGGCATCGGAGCAGACTGGCAGGCTATGGAGGCTGTGGTAAAGCAGTGTGTGTGGATGGGGGAAGGGGGTTGTGTGCTGTGTGAAAGAGCTGTCAGAGTGACGCTCCTCCTGAATTGAATATAGAACAACAACTCTCCTAACAGTCATACCTCCTCTGCCTCCTCTCTTTATCTCATGAATCTGCTTATCAACTCTCTTTACCTACCCTCTACCCTCTCCAACTTGCTTTTCTCTACCCCTCCTCTACTCCTCACCACATTTCACCCCTTCTCTACCTCGCCTCTCTCTCTACCTCTCCTGAATCTTCTCTTTAAACTTCTCTACCTCTTCTGAATCTTCTCTTCAAACTTCTCTACCTGTCTTCTCTCTCTCTCTCCCCGTTGCACCTCTCCTCTCAACCCCTCCTCTCTCTACCTCTCCTCTCAACCCCTCTTCTCTTTACCTCTCCTCTCAACCCCTCCTGTCTACCTCTCCTCTCAACCCCTCCTCTCTTTACCTCTCCTCTCAACCCCTCCTCTGTTTACCTCTCCTCTCAACCCCTCCTCTCTCTACCTCTCCTCTCAACCCCTCCTCTCTTTACCTCTCATCTCAACCCCTCCTCTCTTTACCTCTCCTCTCAACCCCTCCTCTCTTTACCTCTCCTCTCAACCCCTCCTCTCTTTACCTCTCCTCTCAACCCCTCCTCTCTTTACCTCTCCTCTCAACCCCTCCTCGCTCTTTCTCTATCTACTCATCCCACCACATTTATACTAACAAAATCCCACTGTGTGTGTATGCATGTGTGTGTGTGTGTTTGGGATCAGTTGTTCCTTTCAGAATATTGTATTGTATCCAGGGTGAGCACTCTCTTAAATGTGGTGATGAAATCCAGGTAAACCATCAGAATGCCATTGGAATTCTAATGGACTTCCATGTGAATGCAGCGTGAAAAATCTCACTGGCACAGCCTAGCCAGAGGGCATACACACTAAGGTCTACAGGTTCACTACAAAACACACATCTATTCAGGTTCACAGACCACCCGCCTCACTCTGTTTTATCATCAAGTTTCCCAGGACACTCATGAAGAGATGTGTTCTGAGAAGATTCTCCCCTCAGACTCGGAGTGTGTTTGTGTTATCCTGTATTTTACAGTAATGGATGTTCTTGTTCCCATGGTGATGAATCTCTGCTGGGCCACCCCTCAGCTGGAGGTAGGTTCACTCCTCACCCAGGCTAGATTTACATAGAGCTAGAAACTCTGTGTGTGTGTGTGTGTGTGTGTGTGTGTGTGTGTGTGTGTGTGTGTGTGTGTGTGTGTGTGTGTGTGTGTGTGTGTGTGTGTGTGTGTGTGTGTGTGTGTGTGTGTGTGTGTGTGTGTGTCTGTGTGTGTGTGTGTGTGTGTGTGTGTGTGTGTGTGTGTGTGTGTGTGTGTGTGTGTGTGTGTGTGTGTGTGTGTGTGTGTGTGTGTCTGTGTGTGTGTGTGTGTGTGTGTGTGTGTGTGTGTGTGTGTGTGTGTGTGTGTGTGTGTGTGTGTGTGTGTGTGTGTGTGAGAGAGAAGGTGAGTCTGGGTGGTCCGTGGGGGTGTATTGGTGAGTATGCCTGTCTCCGTGGTGACAGTAGACTCATGAACGCTCTGCCATCAGATATCCATGGATAACTCCCAGCCTGAGACACTCTTAGCCAATCCTCTCTGATTAAACACATCTTCACACACATGTGCACGCACACAAACTCATCTCCTCCTCCTTCACAAAGATAACCAATTCAGCCCCCAAATGAAGCCCTTAAATGATGTCACCTGGGTAATCCAAGCTGAGCTAGTAAGGCATTAAACTGTCACAGCTTCAGGAAGGAAGAGCTCTCTAGTGTTCACAGAAATCCTCCCGTCCACATTCCTCACCTCTCTGGTCACAAACTCATTAAAAAAGTATCGATGACATCTAACTTTCCCATGCTGTTGGTCAGAAGAATAGAAAAGAGAAAAGTGTTATTGTACACACATAGGCCTGCAGCTTTATCCTCGTAATACTCACAGATAGCCACGCCCAGATGGACAGAGCTTTGGATGCGCTTGTCTCTCAACTGTAAAATATTACATAGCATGATGCCAACTACGTGCCACCGTGCTCCAAAAAGGACAGTGATGAATTATTATACACTTGAGTGTACAAAAATTAGTAACACCTTCCCAACATTGAGTTGTACTCCCTTTTGCCCTCAGAACAGCCTCAATTCATCAGGTCATGGACTCTACAAGCGTTCCACAGGGATGCTGGCCCACCTTGACGCCAATGCTTCCCACAATTTTGTCAAATTCGATGGATGTCCTTTGGGGGGTGGACCATTCTTGATACAACCCAGCAGCGTTGCAGTTCTTGACACACTCAAACTGGTGCGCCTGGCACCTACTACCATACCCTGTTCAAAGGCACTTAAATCTTTTGTCTTGCCCATTCACCCTCTGAATGGCACACATACACAATCCATGTCTCAATTGTCTCAACGCGTAACAATCCTTCTTTAACCTGTACTCTCCTTCATCTACACTGATTAAAGGGGATTTAACAAGTGACATCAATAAGGGATCATAGCTTTCACATGGATTCACCTGGTCAGTCTATGTCATGGAAAGAGAGCAGGTGTTCCTAATGTTTTGTACACTCAGTGTATAAGATAAAACATTGACACAGAAGAGTTAAATGTATTATAATTTAAGCAGAACATGACACTATCTATTATCTTTACATCATGTGACATCCACTTTCACCCAAACAAACCTGTCGTTTCTCTCTGTTCTGTTCAATACTGCAGGTTGTCATTTAAAAATCATCCGTATTTTTATGCTGAGGATTTTTACGACATCAGTGGGGCAAGATCGACATCTTGTGGTCGATTGTTGGCCTTCTGCATATATACTTTGTCCTCTGATGTAAACCGCAAAAGCTCATTCTATTTATGTGATTAAAAAATGGACACTTAATTAAATCAAATAAAACTAAAGACAGACTAAGTCCCTTCCCGTTTTGTTATGTTTTCTTCCATTTGATTCCTGTAGTAAATGGTTTCCGTTGCAAAACGTGAATGAATAAACCCCAGGTCTGATTGATCGAGACGTTGTGTTGTCTGGTGGCAGTAACCATGGAATCTGCCTGTCGCAAAGACAGCCAAAACTGAACTCCACTCCTACCAGAGGAGGCGGGGCCAAGCAGAAATCTGCCCAGCAGGAACTGCGACAGCGCACAGAGCTAAAGTGGGACACAGCATTGCCTTGCCTGAGTGCCACTCTGTTTCAAACTAGCTAAACGACAAGCGTTGGCAAAAGTGGAAACCGACTGGCCAGTTCATCAAACAATGTCATTCAACTTCTTTGCAGAAGCTTGAGCAGTTTGAACTAATTCAATCACCCATAGAATTACAGCCGACATAGTGGCTGACTGGCTGACTGGCTGGCTGGCTGGCTGGCTGGCTGGCTGGCTGACTGGCTGGCTGGCTGGCTGACTGGCTGACTGGCTGGCTGGCTGGCTGGCTGACTGGCTGGCTGGCAGACTGGCTGACTGGCTGGCTGGCTGGCTGGCTGACTGAATGGCTGGCTGGCTGGCTGGCTGACTGGCTGGCTGGCTGACTGGCTGGCTGACTGGTTGGCTGACTGGTTGGCTGGCTGACTGAATGGCTGGCTGGCTGGCTGGCTGGCTGGCTGGCTGGCTGGCTGGCTGGCTGGCTGGCTGGCTGGGTGGCTGGCTGGCTGGCTGACTGGCTGGTTGAATTAGTTCAAACTGCATCTGCAGAGAAGTCAAATGACATGTTTCAGTGGATAAGGATAACCTCTGATAATAAGCCAGTTATCGTTAGCCTACACACTTTACCCCTGCATTTATGATGCCACTGCTTTAGCTGGCTGGGTGTGTGTTTCAGGTCTACGCCCTGAATAAGGTGATGGCAGAGCAGGAGCAGCAGCAGTTTGAAGCCTTCTGTAAGCAGATGCTGTCCCAAGGAGAGTGACTGACAACCTCCCCACGGCCTCCCAGTAACCTTAACCTCCAGCAGCCTTGTCCCAAAGCACAACTACAGGCTCAACCAGTAAAACAAGAGCATTTCTTACAGATCGCACACATTGAACTGTGAATGGCTGGTCCTGTTATGTAGCAATCCCCATAGACATGAGAATGATGTGGGTCACTGCTGGTCACCTTTGTGTATTCTCACCGGTTGCCTTTCCTGTCCTCTCATGTGCTGAAACGCTCTTGTTTGCTGGTATGTGTAATGTTGTCACTGCACCAGTCACCATGTTAAACACTGTTTTCTGGCAAGGAGTGTAAGGACCATCACACGCAGACAGACTCAAACACTATGTGGATACAGCCATTGGTTATCAACATGCTCCACATGTGGACATACGTTGCATTGTGAATGTAACAATGAGGTTTATTGGTGGATTCTATGTGCAGAGAAGGACTGTGTAATGAAGAGGTGTCCGGTTTCCTTCCCAGAGGGCCATATGAGATGGCCAGGCTTTTGTACCAGGCCAGCTCCAGCACCTGATTTCAACTGTTCGAGCTGTCTTTAATTTGTACCACAATCATTTAAATCAGGTGTATTACATGGCTGGAACAAAAACATGCACAGGACTCATTATGCCCACCTAGTGGTGTAATGTATTTATAACAGGCATGGATGTGATGGATCTGAGTGGCAACTGCTGTGTCAGTCCCAGACAAAGCTAGATGCCACCTCTGTCCCCTTTACTCTTTGCCCATCTCTCAATCTATACTGTGTCAATATGAATTGTGCTTATTTATGCTTGGTTTTAAACACCTTGTTTTAGAGTATTGTTTGTGTACTACAGTGAGTACAGCACTGTATAGAATAAGGCTTACCTCAACTCTGATACAGTTCAGTCCAAATTCTGTATCCTAGTTGTGTCTGTCCACTTCTACACTGCTGTTATTGTGACCATCTTAACATGCTGTTCCACCGTTATCGTTGTATCAATGTTTGATACACTGTCGTTTAAAAAATGTTTTTAATTAAACTTGTGATGATTTGTAAATGTGTACTGGGTGTTTGATTCCAACCAATTTAACTTAATTCAGATGTCTCTAGATCTGAGCTTTATCTATACAGCTACACACATCAGTCACACTGTAAGACAGGGTTGTCACACTCATTCCATGTCTGTGGTTTGTTCTTTCAATTCAGACCTAAACAACGAGGTGAGGGGTGTTCTTTACTAATTAGTGGGATTCATTCATCAGGAGTGAACCTGCAGACTGCCCTCTGTGGAATGAGTTTGACATGCTGCAAGCAGTGTATGTACAAGCAATCCTTGCTTTACTTTAGTTTCCCTGTTACTGTTTCCACAAGCTAACGTTTTAGCATTTGTGTGTTTGTGTGATTCTTTGAATTTGTTAAATTACACATTGGTTTCCTTGAGCTGAAAGCAGACTATGGGCATTGACATGATGATGAAGGGATGAGAGGAAATGGGAGAGGTGACAGAGATGGTGATGAGAGGAGATGAGAAGATATGGCTTACTCAACTACTGTAGGCCTTCTGAGAAGGGACAGTCTCAGATACAAACAGATATGGCTTACTCAACTACTGTAGGCCTTCTGAGAAGGGACAGTCTCAGATACAAACAGATATGGCTTACTCAACTACTGTAGGCCTACTGAGAAGAGACAGTCTCAGATACAAACAGATATGGCTTACTCAACTACTGTAGGCCTACTGAGAAGGGACAGTCTCAGATACAAACAGAGATGGCTTACTCAACTACTGTAGGCCTACTGAGAAGGGACAGTCTCAGATACAAACAGAGATGGCTTACTCAACTACTGTAGGCCTTCTGAGAAGAGACAGTCTCAGATACAAACAGAGATGGCTTACTCAACTACTGTAGGCCTACTGAGAAGGGACAGTCTCAGATACAAACAGATATGGCTTACTCAACTACTGTAGGCCTACTGAGAAGAGACAGTCTCAGATACAAACAGAGATGGCTTACTCAACTACTGTAGGCCTGAGAAGAGACAGTCTCAGATACAAACAGATGGAACTACTGTAGGCCTACTGAGAAGGGACAGTCTCAGATACAAACAGAGATGGCTTACTCAACTACTGTAGGCCTACTGAGAAGGGACACTGTAGGCCTACAGACAGTCTCAGATACAAACAGATATGGCTTACTCAACTACTGTAGGCCTACTGAGAAGAGACAGTCTCAGATACAAACAGAGATGGCTTACTCAACTACTGTAGGCCTACTGAGAAGAAGAGACAGTCTCAGATACAAACAGAGATGGCTTACTCAACTACTGTAGGCCTACTGAGAAGGGACAGTCTCAGATACAAACAGATATGGCTTACTCAACTACTGTAGGCCTACTACAAACAGAGAAGGTAGGCCACAGTCTCAGATACAAACAGATATGGTCTCAGATACTCAACTACTGTAGGCCTACTGAGAAGGGACAGTCTCAGATACAAACAGATATGGCATACTCAACTACTGTAGGCCTACTGAGAAGGGACAGTCTCAGATACAAACAGATATGGCTTACTCAACTACTGTAGGCCTACTGAGAAGGGACACAGTCTCAGATACAAACAGATATGGCTTACTCAACTACTGTAGGCCTACTGAGAAGGGACACAGTCTCAGATACAAACAGATATGGCTTACTCAACTACTGTAGGCCTACTGAGAAGGGACACACAGTCTCAGATACAAACAGATATGGCTTACTCAACTACTGTAGGCCTACTGAGAAGGGACACACAGTCTCAGATACAAACAGAGATGGCTTACTCAACTACTGTAGGCCTACTGAGAAGGGACACAGTCTCAGATACAAACAGATATGGCTTACTCAACTACTGTAGGCCTACTGAGAAGGGACACAGTCTCAGATACAAACAGAACTATGGCTTGAGAAGGGACACACTACAAACAACTACTGTAGGCCTACTGAGAAGGGACACAGTCTCAGATACAAACAGACAGAAATCGATCAGTATTCTCTTTGATAGCACACTCTACCTTGTTGAAAAACACAACCAAAGAGGCCATTTTACTCATTGGCAGAAAACGAAACAGCAGTCTTCCACCTCTCTCAGACTCTATTCTATGTCTCTCTCTCTCTCTGTTCACCCCCCTGCCATTATCGATTATATGGAGAACAAGCTTGATACAGCTCTGACGTGTCAAGTGAGAGGTGTCAAAGTCCATTAGCCCAACAATGGCAGGAGAGTCAAACAGTCTACTCCAACCAAATGGAGAGGCCTTAGAAGCTCCCTCCCGCTGTTCAGAGGTAATTAAAATACAGTACCCTGTGCATGTAAAGAATGATAAGGCAAGAAAAGATTACAAAATTAAGCTCATTATGGAAAATCAAGAGACACTTTTTGCTGACTATTAGAAAAATGGGAACATCAGCAACCTTATCTTCCACACAAACCATTCCCTGGCATGGCACAGTGCTATATTAGCACACTTCCCCTTTGTTAGAAAACGAGGACTCTGCGTCAGCTAATATAAACCTCTATAAGTCCGGAACAGTAATGGTACAGGGTAACCCCAAAATATTTCAGCTGGACTTTCACCAAATTAAAGAATTAGCCCACCAGGAGAAGCTCTCCCTTGATAAAGATACCCCCACCCAGAGCGGGTCAGACCAGACCTCTTCATTATATAACCCCACAGACGAGCAACCCCCAGTGGACAGTCAACCTCCCAGCACAGATTACTACTCCCTCATTGAAATGAAGGATAAATTCACCCAGCTGGAGGTAAGGCAGGTGGAGCTGGAGCTGGAACAGCAGGTGATTACACTCCAGTCAGCACAGACCCAGCACAGACCCAGCACAGACCCAGCACAGACCCAGCACAGACCCAGATAACAGACCCAGCACAGACCCAGCACAGACCCAGCACAGACCCAGCACAGACCCAGCACAGACCCAGCACAGACCCAGATAACAGACCAGCACAGACCCAGCACAGACCCAGCACAGACCCAGATAACAGACCCAGCACAGACCCAGCACAGACCCAGCACAGACCCAGCACAGACCCAGATAACAGACCCAGCACAGACCCAGCACAGACCCAGCACAGACCCAGCACAGACCCAGCACAGACCCAGCACAGACCCAGATAACAGACCAGCACAGACCCAGCACAGACCCAGCACAGACCCAGATAACAGACCAGCACAGACCCAGCACAGACCCAGCACAGACCCAGCACAGACCCAGCACAGACCCAGATAGCACAGACCCAGCACAGACCCAGCACAGACCCAGCACAGACCCAGCACAGACCCAGCACAGACCCAGCACAGACCCAGATAACAGACCAGCACAGACCCAGCACAGACCCAGCACAGACCCAGATAACAGACCAGCACAGACCCAGCACAGACCCAGCACAGACCCAGCACAGACCCAGCACAGACCCAGCACAGACCCAGCACAGACCCAGATAACAGACCAGCACAGCAACACCCCCTTAACCAGACTCGGAGTGCTGGAGGTGGAGAGAAACACAGCTGCACTCTGGACAGTGGTGAGACAACTTCAACAGGAGAAAGAGCAGGATCAGGAGAAGAACAGAGCACTCGAGGAGAGGATCAGACTGCTGGTGGAGGAGAGGTTGAGGGGATGGAGGAGAGGGTGAGGGGGACGGAGGAGAGGTTGAGGGGGACGGCATGTGACAGAGAACAACCCACTAGAGAGGTGGCCACCCCCACAGAGAAGCCAGCAGAACAGCCCACCTCAGCACCCGACAAAAGTCTCGACACTACAGCAGAACAGTCCACACCAAACCCTGACCATAGAGGCGACATCACAGCAGAAGAACCCCAAGCCCAGCGGCTCTCACCCCCTCTGAGCACCCCCCTGTCAGCCACCCTGATAGCCCTTCTGACAACCCCCCCACACCCACTGAGGACAAACACAAGACACAGATTGTACTACTTATGGACTCAAATGGGAAATATATAGAAGAAAAAAAACTTTTCCCAAACACAGTGTGTCTAAACTCTGGTGTCCAAACACCCAGCGTGCCCTCGACCTTCTGTCTCAGGACCAACTAGGCTCACCTAGCCACATAATAATACACACAGGCACAAACGACCTGAGAGCACAGCAGGAAAGGGTGGCCACAGCACTGAAGGGAGTGATTGAAAAGGCTTCTTTTACTTTCCCTAACGCACAAGTGGTTATCTCCACCCTGCTACCAGGAAAATACTTCCACCCTGCCACAATACAGCGGGTAAATGCTAGTATTTCCCGTGACTGTGCCTCAAAACCAAATGTTTTCCTGGCCCACCACTCCACCCTGGACTTGAACAGCCTCTATGACCAGGTCCACCTCTACAAGGCAGCAGTGCCCACCTTTGCCCGAACCCTAAAGGACATCACTCTCAAACGTATCCCCAACACTTCACACAGGAGCAACAGATCAATAGACACCCCACCCAGACCAGCGAGACACCCTCCCAGACCTGCAGGACCCCCCCCCCGGACCTGCACATAGAGGACCCACGCCAAGAGGAATTACATCCAGACCACAGCACCCCCAGACACATCCACACCCCCACCCCAATCAATCAACACTCCCCCACGTCAACCATGCCCACACCCCATTTAGGCCCCCCCCAGATCAGACCTATGCCACTCCTGCCCACCCCATGCACCCCACCCCCGCAAAGAGGGCCTCAACATGGAAGCCACTCATACGCCCAGGTAGTGAGCGGGCAAACAGTCCCAACCCACACTCTCACACTCGCCCAAGCCAATGGCATGCACCAGATGCTCAGCAGGCTCTGCTCACACTTACTGGCCTGAGGCCAAACCACGACCAACAACATTGGACACTCTATGGAACAAAAAGCCTTCACTATATCATCCTGGAATATCCAAGGCCTGAGGTCATCTGCCTTTGGCCTAAAGAGCAGGAACCCGAACTTCACCAAAGAAATCGGTAATACAGACATTGTCATCCTGCAAGAAACCTGGTATAGAGGAGACAGACACACTGGTTTCCCTCTAGGTTACAGAGAGCTGGTAGTCCCATCCACCAAACTACCAGGTGTGAAACAGGGAAGGGTCTCAGGGGGTATGCTAATTTGGTATAGAGCAGACCTAACTCACTCCATTAAATTAATCAAAACAGGAACATTCTACATTTGGCTAGAAATTCAAAAGGAAATTATCCTAACAGAGAAAAATGTCCTCCTGTGTGCTACCTATATCCCCCCACTAGAATCCCCATATTTTAATGAAGACAGCTTCTCCATCCTGGAGGGGGAAATCAATCATTTCCAGGCCCAGGGACATGTACTAGTCTGTGGCGACCTAAATGCCAGAACCGGACAAGAACCTGACACCCTCAGCACACAGGGGGACAAACACCTGCCTGGAGGTGACAGCATTCCCTCCCCCGTATGCCCACCTAGGCACAACTATGACAACATAACCAACAAAAACGGGTCACAACTCCTGCAGCTCTGTCGCACGCTGGGTATGTACATAGTCAATGGTAGGCTTCGAGGGGACTCCTATGGTAGGTACACCTATAGCTCATCTCTTGGCAGTAGTACTGTAGACTACTTTATCACTGACCTCAACCCAGAGTCTCTCAGAGCGTTCACAGTCAGCCCACTGACACCCCTATCACACCACAGCAAAATCACAGTCTACCTAAACAGAGCAACACTCAATCATGAAGCATCAAAGCCAAAGGAACTGAGTAACATTAAGAAATGCTATAGATGGAAGGAATGCAGTTTGGAAACCTACCAAAAAACAATTAGGCAACAACAAATTCAATCCCTTTTAGACAATTTCCTGGGTAAAACGTTCCACTGTAATAGTGAAGGTGTAAACTTGGCAGTCGAAAATCTTAACAGTATATTTGACCTCTCAGCTTCCCTATCAAATCTAAAAATCTCAAATAGAAAACCGAAGAAAATTAACAACAATGACAAATGGTTTGATGAAGAATGCAAAAATCTAAGAAAGAAATTGAGAAACCTGTCCAACCAAAAACATAGAGACCCGGAAAACCTGAGTCTATGCCTTCACTATGGTGAATCACTAAAACAATACAGAAATACACTACGGAAAAAGAAGGAACAGCATGTCAGAAATCAGCTCAATGTAATTGAAGAATCCATAGACTCTAACCACTTCTGGGAAAATTGGAAAACACTAAACAAACAACAACAGGAAGAATTATCTATCCAAAATGGAGATGTATGGGTAAACCACTTCTCCAATCTTTTTGGCTCTATAACAAAGAATAAAGAGCAAAAACATATACATGATCAAATACAGATCTTAGAATCAACTATTAAAGACTACCAGAACCCACTGGATTCTCCAATTACATTGAATGAGTTACAGGACAAAATAAAAACCCTCCAACCCAAAAAGGCCTGTGGTGTTGATGGTATCCTCAATGAAATGATCAAATATACAGACAACAAATTCCAATTGGCTATACTAAAACTCTTTAACATCATCCTTAGCTCTGGCATCTTCCCCAATATTTGGAACCAAGGACTGATCACCCCAATCCACAAAATTGGAGACAAATTTGACCCCAATAACTACCGTGGAATATGCGTCAACAGTAACCTTGGGAAAATCCTCTGCATTATCATTAACAGCAGACTCGTACACTTCCTCAATGAAAACAATGTACTGAGCAAATGTCAAACTGGCTTTTTACCAAAATTACCGTACAACAGACCAAGTATTCACCCTGCACAACCTAATTGACCACCAAACAAACCAAAACAAAGGCAAAGTCTTCTCATGCTTTGTTGATTTCAAAAAAGCCTTTGACTCAATTTGGCATGAGGGTCTGCTATACAAACTGATGGAAAGTGGTGTTGGGGGTAAAACATACGACATCATAAAATCCATGTACACAAACAACAAGTGTGCGGTTAAAATTGGCAAAAAACACACACATTTCTTCACACAGGGTCGTGGGGTTAGACAGGGATGCAGCTTAAGCCCCACCCTCTTCAACATATATATCAACGAACTGGCGCGGGCACTAGAAAAGTCTGCAGCACCCGGCCTCACCCTACTAGAATCTGAAGTCAAATGTCTGCTGTTTGCTGATGATCTGGTGCTTCTGTCACCAACCAAGGAGGGCCTACAGCAGCACCTAGATCTTATGCACAGATTCTGTCAGACCTGGGCCCTGACAGTAAATCTCAGTAAGACCAAAATAATGGTGTTCCAAAAAAGGTCCAGTCACCAGGACCACAAACACAAATTCCATCTCGACACTGTTGCCCTAGAGCACACAAAAAACTATACATACCTTAGCCTAAACATCAGTGCCACAGGTAACTTCCACAAAGCTGTGAACGATCTGAGAGACAAGGCAGGAAGGGCATTCTATGCCATCAAAAGGAACATAAATTTCAACATACCAATTAGGATTTGGCTAAAAATACTTGAATCAGTCATAGAGCCCATTGCCCTTTATGGTTGTGAGGTCTGGGGTCCGCTCACCAACCAAGACTTTACAAAATGGGACAAACACCAAATTGAGACTCTGCACGCAGAATTCTGCAAAAATATCCCCCGTGTACAACGTAGAACACCAAATAATGCATGCAGAGCAGAATTAGGCCGATACCCACTAATTATCAAAATCCAGAAAAGAGCTGTTAAATTCTATAACCATCTAAAAGGAAACGATTCCCAAACCTTCCACAGCAAAGCCATCACCTACAGAGAGATGAACCTGGAGAAGAGTCCCCTAAGCAAGCTGGTCCTGGGGCTCTGTTCACAAACACACCCTACAGAGCCCCATGACAGCAGCACAATTAGACCCAACCAAATCATGAGAAAACAAAAAGATAATTACTTGACACATTGGAAAGAATTAACAAAAAAACAGAGCAAACTAGAATGCTATTTGGCCCTACACAGAGAGTACACAGCGGCAGAATACCTGACCACTCTGACTGACCCAAAATTAAGGAAAGCTTTGACTATGTACAGACTCAGCGAGCATAGCCTTGCTATTGAGAAAGGCCGCCGTAGGCAGACATGGCTCTCAAGAGAAGACAGGCTATGTGCTCACTGCTCACAAAATGAGGTGGAAACTGAGCTGCACTTCCTAACCTCCTACCCAATGTATGACCATATTAGAGAGACATATTTCCCTCAGATTACACAGATCCACAAAGAATTCGAAAACAAATCCAATTTTGAAAAACTCCCATATCTACTGGGTGAAATTCCACAGTGTGCCATCAGAGCAGCAAGATTTGTGACCTGTTGCCACGCGAAAAGTGCAACCAGTGAGGAACAAACACCATTGTAAATACAACCCATATCTATGCTTATTTATTTTATCTTGAGTCCTTTACCATTTGTACCTTGTAAAAACACTGTATATATATATATATAATATGACATTTGTAATGTCCTTATTGTTTTGAAACTTCTGTATGTGTGATGTCTACTGTTAATTTTTATTGTTTACCTTACTTGCTTTGGCAATGTTAACACATGTTTCCCATGCCAATAAAGCCCCTTGAATTGAATTGAATTGAGAGACAGAGAGAGAGAGACAGAGAGAGACAGAGAGACAGAGGCAGAGAGAGACAGATAGAGAGAGAGACAGAGAGACAGAGAGAGACAGAGACAGAGAGACAGAGAGAGAGAGAGAGAGAGAGAGAGAGACAGAGAGAGACAGAGAGACAGAGAGACAGAAATAGAGAGAGAAAGACAGAGACAAAGAGACAGTGAGACAGAGAGACAGAGAGAGACAGAGAGAAACAGAGACACAGAGAGAGACACATAGAGGGAGAGAGAGAGAGAGAGAAAGAGAGAGAGAGGGAGAGATACAGAGAGACAGAGAGACAGAGACAGAGAGAAAGATCGAGGGAGAGACAGAGAGAGACAGACAGAGAGACAGAGAGACAGAGAGACAGAAATAGAGAGAGACAGAGAGACAGTGAGACAGTGAGACAGAAACAGACAGAGACAGAGAGACAGAGAGAGACAGAGAGAGACAGAGACACAGAGAGAGACAGAGAGAGACAGAGAGAGACAGAGAGAGACAGAGAGAGACAGAGAGACAGAGAGACATAGAGAGAGGGTATACTCTCTCTGAAACCTCTGTATGTGTAATGTTTACTGTTAATTTTTATTGTTTATTTCACTTTATATATTCACTTTACATATTATCTACCTCACTTGCATTGGCAATGTTAACACATGTTTCCCATGCTAATAAAGCCCTTGAATTGAATTGAATTGAGAGACAGAGAGAGAGAACAGAGAGAGACAGAGAGACAGAGGCAGAGAGAGACAGATAGGGAGAGAGACAGCCATCAGAGCAGCAAGAGACCTGTTGACAGAGACAGAGAGACAGAGAGAGACAGACACCATTGTAGAGACAACATATCTATGCTTATTTATTTTATCTTGTGTCCTTTACCAGACAGTAGAGACAGAAATAGACAGTAAGAGAAAGACAGAGAGACAAAGAGACAGTGAGACAATGAGACAGAGAGACAGAGAGAGACAGAGAGAAACAGAGACACAGAGAGAGACACATAGAGGGAGAGAGAGTGAGGACAAACCAGCTGAGAGAGGGAGAGATCAGCTCAGAGAGACAGAGAGACAGAGACAGAGAGAAAGATCTGTAGGGAGAGACAGAGAGAGACATGAGACAGACAGAGAGACAGAGAGACAGAGAGACAGAAATAGAGAGAGACAGAGAGACAGTGAAAGTCCAGTTTTTTGAGTGACAGTGAGACAGAAACAGACAGAGAGACAGAGAGAGACAGAGAGAGACAGAGACACAGAGAGAGACAGAGAGAGACAGAGAGAGACAGAGAGAGACAGAGAGACAGAGAGACAAGAGAGAGGACAGAAACTCTCTCTGAAACCTCTGTATGTGTAATGTTTACTGTTAATTTTTATTGTTTATTTCACTTTATATATTCACTTTACATATTATCTACCTCACTTGCATTGGCAATGTTAACACATGTTTCCCATGCTAATAAAGCCCTTGAATTGAATTGAATTGAGAGACAGTGAGACAGAAACAGACTGAGAGACAGAGACAAATCCAATTTTGAAAAACTCCCATATCTACTGGGTGAAATTCCACAGTGTGCCATCAGAGCAGCAAGATTTGTGACCTGTTGCCACGAGAAAAGGGCAACCAGTGAAGAACACACACCATTGTAAATACAACCCATATCTATGCTTATTTATTTTATCTTGTGTCCTTTACCATTTGTACATTGTAAAAACACTGTATATATATAATATGACATTTGTAATGTCTTTATTGTTTTGAAACGTCTGTATGTATGATGTCTACTGTTCATTTCACTTTATATATTATCTACCTTACTTGCTTTGGCAATGTTAACACATGTTTCCCATGCCAATAAAGCCCCTTGAATTGAGAGAGAGAGATGTTGTAAATATGATTCCTTTGATTGGTTCATGATTTTGCTTATTGGAATTCTTTCTTTTGAAGCAGTGCTGGTGTCAGCTTGGTTGGTGAGGTACAACACCAGCTGACTGAGAGGGCTCGTTTCTGGGCTCAGCTCTTGGGTTTGAAGTCTTGAATTTGGACTTGAATTCAGATGTAGCCAAAATTTTAATGATCTTTTCTGTATTTTCATTATTACTGGAAAACGGCCCAATTCTGCCCTACATGCATAAGTTGGTGTATTTCTCAGGACTTGTAGGATTTTCCGACAGAATTCTGCATGTAGGGCTTCAATTGGATGTCTGTCCCACATTTTAAAGTCCAGTTTTTTGAGTGGCCCCCAAACCTCACTTCCATAAAGACAGAAACAGAGAGACAGAAACAGAGAGACAGAGAGAAAGAAACAGAGAGACAGAAACAGAGCGACAGAGAGACAGAAACAGAGAGATAGAGAGACAGAGATACAGAAACAGAGAGACAGAAACAGAGAGACAGAAACAGAGAGACAGAGAGACAAAGAGACAGAGAGACAGAA
This sequence comes from Oncorhynchus masou masou, assembly GCF_036934945.1. Lineage (NCBI taxonomy): Eukaryota > Metazoa > Chordata > Actinopteri > Salmoniformes > Salmonidae > Oncorhynchus > Oncorhynchus masou. The sequence goes on along the minus strand of NW_027008425.1, from coordinate 12,687 downwards.
ACAGAGAGACAGAGAGACAGAAACAGAGAGACAGAAACAGAGACAGAAACAGAGAGACAGAGAGACAGAAACAGAGAGACAGAAACAGAGAGACAGAAACAGAGAGACAGAGAGACAGAAACAGAGAGATAGAGAGACAGAGAGAAGAAACAGAGACAGAAACAGAGAGACAGAAACAGAGAGATAGAGAGACAGAGAGACAGAGAGACAAAAACAGAGAGACAGAAACAGACAGGCAGAGAGACAGAAACAGAGAGACAGAAACAGAGAGACAGAAACAGAGAGACAGAGAGACAGAGAGAAGAAACAGAGACAGAAACAGAGAGACAGAAACAGAGAGACAGAAACAGAGCGACAGAGAGACAGAAACAGAGAGATAGAGAGACAGAGAGAAGAAACAGAGACAGAAACAGAGAGACAGAAACAGAGAGATAGAGAGACAGAGAGACAAAAACAGAGAGACAGAAACAGAGAGACAGAGAGACAGAAACAGAGAGACAGAAACAGAGTGACAGAGAGACAGAAACAGAGAGACAGAAACAGAGAGACAGACACAGAGAGACAGAGAGACAGAAAGAAAATACTTTATCATGATGTCCTTTATCATGATGTCCTTTATCATGATGTCTATGTGTAAAGACCTTCATCATGATGTCCTTTATCATGGTGTCCATATGTAAAGACGTTTATCATGATGTCCTTTATGATGATGTCCATGTGTAAAGACCTTTATCATGGTGTCAATGTGTAAAGAACTTTATCATGGTGTCAATGTGTAAAGAACTTTATCATGGTGTCCATGTGTTAAGACCTTTATCATGATGTCCTTTATAATGATGTCCTTTATCATGCTGTCCATGTGTGAAGACCTTTATCATGATATCCTTTATCATGATGTCCATGTGTAAAGACCTGTTTCATGATGTCCATGTGCAAAGACCTTTATCATGATGTCCTTTATCATGATGTCCTTTATCATGATGTCCATGTGTAAAGACCTTCATCATGATGTCCTTTATCATGGTGTCCATATGTAAAGACGTTTATCATGATGTCCTTTATGATGATGTCCTATGTGTAAAGACCTTTATCATGGTGTCCATGTGTAAAGAACTTTATCATGGTGTCCATGTGTAAAGACCTTCAACATTGTCCATGTAAATGTCCTTTATAATGATGTCCTTTATCATGATGTCCATGTGTGAAGACCTTTATCATGATATCCTTTATCATGATGTCCATGTGTAAATACCTTTATCATGATGATGTCCATGTAAAGACCTTTATCCTTTATCATGATGTCCATGTGTAAAGACCTTTATCATGATGTCCATGTGTAAAGACCTTTATCATGATGTCCTTTATCATGGTGTCCATGTGTAAAGACCTTTATCATGATGTCATGAAAGACCTTTATCATGGTGTCCATGTGGAAAGACCTTTATCATGATGTCCTTTATCATGGTGTCCATGTGTAAAGACCTTTATCATGATGTCCATGTGTAAAGACCTTTATCATGATGTCCTTTATCATGATGTCCATGTGTAAAGACCTTTATCATGGTGTCCATGTGTAAAGACCTTTATCATGATGTCATTTATCATGATGTCCTTTATAATGATGTCCTTTATCATGGTGTCCATGTGTAAAGACCTTTATCATGATGTCCATGTGTAAAGACCTTTATCATGGTGTCCATGTGTAAAGACCTTTATCATGATATCCTTTATCATGGTGTCCATGTGTAAAGACCTTTATCATGGTGTCCATGTGCAAAGACCTTTATCATGGTGTCCATGTGTAAAGACCTTTATCATGGTGTCCATGTGTAAAGACCTTTATCATGATGTCCTTTATCATGATGTCCATGTGTAAAGACCTTTATCATGGTGTCCATGTGCAAAGACCTTTATCATGGTGTCCATGTGTAAAGACCTTTATCATGATGTCCATGTGCAAAGACCTTTATCATGATGTCCTTTATCATGATGTCCATGTGTAAAGACCTTTATCATGATGTCCTTTATCATGATGTCCATGTGTAAAGACCTTTATCATGGTGTCCATGTGCAAAGACCTTTATCATGGTGTCCATGTGTAAAGACCTTTATCATGATGTCCTTTATCATGATGTCCATGTGTAAAGACCTTTATCATGGTGTCCATGTGTAAAGACCTTTATCATGATGTCCTTTATCATGATGTCCATGTGTAAAGACCTTTATCATGGTGTCCATGTGCAAAGACCTTTATCATGGTGTCCATGTGTAAAGACCTTCAACATGATGTCCATGTGCAAAGACCTTTATCATGATGTCCTTTATCATGATGTCCATGTGTAAAGACCTTTATCATGGTGTCCATGTGTAAAGACCTTTATCATGATGTCCTTTATCATGATGTCCATGTGTAAAGACCTTTATCATGGTGTCCATGTGCAAAGACCTTTATCATGATGTCCATTTATCAACATGATGTCCATGTGTAAAGACCTTTATCATGATGTCCTTTATCATGATGTCCATGTGTAAAGACCTTTATCATGATGTCCATGTGTAAAGACCTTTATCATGATGTCCTTTATCATGATGTCCATGTGTAAAGACCTTTATCATGGTAACCATGTGCAAAGACCTTTATCATGATGTCCATGTGCAAAGACCTTTATCATGATGTCCTTTATCATGGTGTCCATGTGTAAAGACCATTATCATGATGTCCTTTATCATGGTGTCCATGTGTAAAGACCTTTATCATGATGTCCATGTGTAAAGACCTTTATCATGATGTCCTTTATCATGGTGTCCATGTGTAAAGACCTTTATCATGATGTCCTTTATCATGGTGTCCATGTGTAAAGACCTGTTTCATTATGTCCATGTGTAAAGACCTTTATCATGATGTCCTTTATCATGGTGTCCATGTGTAAAGACCTTTATCATGATGTCCTTTATCATGGTGTCCATGTGTAAAGACCTTTATCATGATGTCCATGTGTATCATGGCACCTCTACATCTAGTAATCAGAGCAGCTTCAGTAGTCTTTATGCTTTCTATTTCAATACTATATACTGTATGGTTTTGGTTGTACATAGTGATTACAGTTTGATGCTGCCTTTTACATGCACTGAAACCCTGTCTAAAAACCCAATATTCAGATTAAAGAACTTCTTTGGGTGTTTCAGAGTTCTTCCGTTCTGTTTTAAAATACGTTATGTTTATCATAACACTTACATTGGGTTGACATTCAAACACCCTCCAGACACCAGATCTCAGCTTATGTTGTATCATTACACAGGTGCACCTTGTCAAAGATGTCTCAAGTTTCGAGCAGTTGCAATGCTGACTGCAGGATTCTCCACCAGAGTTTTACCATTGAATGTTATGTTCATTTCTCTACCAATACGCTGACTCCAACAATGTTTTAGACAATTTGGCGGTATGTCCAACTGGTCTCACAACCACATACCACGTATAACCACGCCAGCCCAGGACCACCACATCTGGCTTCTTCACCTGGGGGGGCTTTTGTGGGGGAAAAACGAATTCTGATTGGCTGGTCCTGGTTCCCCAGTGGGTGCACCCTGCCCAGTCATGTTAAATCCATAGATTAGGACCTCATGAATTGATTTCAATTGACTAATTTCCTTATTTGAACTGTAACTCAGTAAAATCTTTGAAATGGTTGCATGTTGCGATTCTATTATTGTTCAGTGTAGATTGTTTCACAATGTTTTTTATGAAGAACAGGTCTACTTGAACCTGAAAAGGAAACTTTCCTTGACAACAAGTGATGCGTTCATACAGGCTCTCCTTCTGTCATTGGCTGAACAGTGTGTAAATCAAACTAAAATGACTTCACTAAAGCAGTGCATTGATTCTACATTTGTATGTTTTAACATTTTAAACATCACTTTATTTGTAAATCAAGGTTCATTAATTAAATCAGTTTAATAACTGTTTGGAAAACAGAAAACAGAAGCTGAATCTGTGATTAATTCAAAAAGCGGTAGGATTTGAAATCCCAACGTAACCCCAGATTTCAAATTTATAGTGAAAACCTGGGGATTTTATATGAAGGAAATGAACCAACATGTGGTTGTAATGAACCCTTCTGTCCATCAGAGGGAGACTGTGGTCCTCCTGCCTCAACCTCAGTGTCCTCTATAGTCTGATGTCTTCATTATCTCACTGTACAACTCTTCCTGGTAATCTAAATGTGACCTCTCCCTCCCTGGCAACAGGTGATATAGTGAGAAAACTGAGTAAGGTTTGTCGGCCTCCTTGATCGCACACGCTTTTCTTTAGGATTGAGGTCAGGGCTTTGTGATGGCCACTCCAATACCTTGACTTTGTTGTCCTTAAGCCATTTTGCCACAACTTTGGAAATATGCTTGGAATCAATGTCCATTTGGAAGACCCAGAAGCTTTAACTTCATAACTAATGTCTTGAGATGTTGCTTCAATATATCCACATAATTTTCCTACCTCATAATGTTGTCTATTTTGGGAAGTGCACCAGTCCCTCCTGCAGAGCCCCCCCACAACATGATGCTGCCACCCCCGTGGTTCACGGTTGGGATGGTGTTCTTCGGCTTGCAAACCTCCCCCTTTTTCCTCCAAACATGACAATGGTCATTAAGGCTAAACGGTTCCATTTATGTTTCATCAGACCAGAGGACAATCCTCCACAAAGTACGATCTTTGTCCCCATGTGCAGTTGCAAATTGTAGTCTGGCTTTTTTATGGCGGTTTTGGAGCAGTGGCCTCTTCCTTGCTGAGCGGCCTTTCAGGTTATGTGGATAGAGGACTCGTTTTACTGTGGATATAGATACTTTGTACCTTTTTCCTCCAGCGTCTTCACAAGGTCCTTTGCTGTTGTTCTGGGATTGATTTGCACTTTTCGCTCCAAAGTACGTTCATCTCTAGGAGACAGAGCGGTATGACGGCTGTGTGGTCCCATGGTGTTCATACTTGCATACTATTGTTTGTACAGATGAACGTGGTACCTTCAGGTGTTTGGAAATTGCTCCCAAGGATGAACCAGACTTGTGGAGGTCAACAAAAAGATTCTGAGGTCTTTGCTGATTTCTTTTGATTTTCCCATGATATCAAGCAAAGAGGCACAGAGTTTGAAGGTAGGCCTTGAAATACACCCACAGGTAAACCTCCAATTGACTCAAATGTTGTCAAGTAGCCAATCAGAACCTTATATAGCCATGGCATCATTTTCTGGAATGTTCCAAGCTGTATAAAGGCACAGTCAACTTAGTGTATGTAAACTTCTGACCCACTGGAATTATGATACATTGAATTATTAGTGAAATAATCTGTATGTAAACCATTTTTAGGAAAAATTACTTGTTTCATGCACAAAGTAGATGTCCTAACCAACTTGCCAAACTATACATTTGTGGAGTGGTTGAAAAACGACTCCAACGACTCCAACCTACGTGTATGTAAACTTCCAACCTCAACTGTATAACTGCTTCTAGCCACTGGTGGTAAAGTCTTGAACCACATAAGAACAGCAAGCGCGTGAATGTGCAGTACAGGCTGACTACCACCCGGTGTTGTAAAATACATTTTGCATCCACACTGCTCGTGCGCGCCAACGTGCGTCTGCTTTGCCAAGGGCTCAAATAGAAGTCAGTTCTATTTCTGATGCAGATCGCACTGCAAGTCCTGCCTCTCCCATCATCTCATTGGTTTATAGAAGCAGGTACCCACGTGCCATCTCCTCATTGGTTATACCCACGTGGGTCTGAAAGACGAACGAGGTCAGTGGCGGTACTGCACCTAATTTATGACTCAAGAGTCAAGAGAAGTCAAGAGAAGAAAAGGCCTAGGAGGAGAGATGATTAGAAACGATTCGGTTGACCGTTTTATGTGTGGATACATTTTCAGAGTAGAGGACCTTGTGCATTTCAGGTAAAATAAAAACTTAATGTTTATCCCAGGACAAATTAGCTAACAGCAAGCTTGCTAAATAGGACAAATTAGCTAGCAAGTGCAAGCTAGCTAGCTAAATTGCCATAAATGTTTAATGCTTTTTGACATGTCCCCAAATTAATCTAATTGGTTCAGGGTTTGTTTTAATATTTTAACCTGTGTGATGTGATCGCGTTTGGTGTGTGGGGACAAAATTCATTTATGCACGATGGCAAACGGGCACAGCCAGTTTTGGGTTCAGTGTTAGGCATGCTGCAATGAGGCATGAGGACTGCAGATGTGGCCAGGGCAATAAATTGCTATGTCCGTACTGTGAGACGCCTATGACAGCGCTACAGGGAGACAGGGCGGAACGCTGATCATCCTCGCAGTGGCAGACCACGTGTAACAACACTTGCACAGGATCGGTACATCCGAACATCACACCTGCGGGACAGGTTCAAGATGGCAACAACAACTGCTCGAGATACACCAGGAACGCACAATCCCTCCATCAGAGCTCAGACTGTCTGCAATAGGCTGAGAGGCTGGACTGAGGGCTTGTAGGCCTGTTGTAAGGCAGGTTCTCACCAGACATCACCGGCAACAACGTTGCCTATGGGCACAAACCCACCGTTGCTGGACCAGACAGGACTGGCAAAAAGTGCTCTTCACTGACGAGTCGCGGTTTTGTCTCACCAGGGGTGATGGTCAGATTCACGTTTATCGTTGAAGGAATGAGCGTTATGCCGAGGCCTGTACTCTGGAGCGGGATTGATTTGGAGGTGGAGGGTCCGTCATGGACTGGGGCGGTGTGTCACAGCATCATCAGACTGCCTGCAAAGACAACCATCACAATCTCAATGCTGTGCATTACAGGGAAGACATCCTCCTTCGTCATGTGGTACCCTTACTGCAGGCTCATCCTGACATGACCCTCCAGCATGACAATGTCACCAGCCATACTGCTCGTTCTGTGCGTGATGTCCTACAAGACAGGAATGTTAGTTTTCTGCCATGGCCAGCGAAGAGCCCGGATCTCAATCCCATTGAGCAAGTCTGGGACCTGTTGGATCGGAGGGTGAGGGCTAGGGCCATTCCCCCCAGAAATGTCTGGGAACTTGCAGGTTCCTTGGTGGAAGAGTGGGGTAACATCTCACAGCAAGAACTGGCAAATCTGGTGCCATCCATGAGGAAATGCACTGGAGTATTTAATGCAGCTGGTGGCCACACCAGGTACTGACTGTTACTTTTGATTTTGACCCCCCCCCTCTTTGTTCAGGGACACATTATTCCTTTTCTGTTAGTCAAATGTCTGTGGAACTTGTTCAGTTGTCTCAGTTGTTGAATCTTGTTATGTTCATACAAATATTTACAAATGTTAAGTTTGCTGAAAATAAACGCAGTTGACAGTGAGAGGACGTTTCTTTTTTTGCTGAGTTTTTTTGCAAGAACTGTGAGTTTGAAAATCATGACAATGTCTTTTTAATGAAGAGCTGTTTGAAATAAATGCATTTGTTTAAGCTGTGAGACATTGTGTTCATTTTCTATATTTTGCTTTGTTTTTGATGTTCTCAATGACAGTGGGTCTCTGATTGATGAGACAGTGGACTGATTCCCTTTTGTTATTTTTGACAGTCAATAAACAAACATGGACTTTGATGAGACAGTGAATATGACATCACAATTGATGAGACAGTGCACATGACTGATGAGACAGTTCATCTGGACTGATGAGACAGTGGTTACCAACATATTTGTATTTTGATGAGACAGCAAAATTGGTTCCACAGATGAGACAGTGGACAAATAATGTTTTAAATAATTTTGATGAGACAGTGGACTGATGAGACAGTGGACATACTGTGGAGAGAATAACAGTGCATTTGGCTGAGATGGTGACAGTGGGCTGATGAGACAGTGGAGTGGACAGATGAGACAGTGGACTGATGAGACAGTGGACAGATGAGACAGTGGACAGATGAGACAGTGGACTGATGAGACAGATGGCTGATGAGACAGTGGACAGATGAGACAGTGGACTGATGAGACAGTGGACAGATGAGACAGTGGACAGATGAGACAGTGGACAGATGAGACAGTGGACAGATGAGACAGTGGACTGATGAGACAGTGGACAGATGAGACAGTGGACAGATGAGACAGTGTACTGATGAGACAGAGGGCTGATGAGACAGTGGACAGATGAGACAGTGGGCTGATGAGACAGTGGGCTGATGAGACAGTGGACTGATGGGACAGTGGGCTGATGAGACAGTGGACAGATGAAACAGTGGACTGATGAGACAGTGGACTGATGAGACAGTGGACAGATGAGACAGTGGACAGATGAGACAGTGGACAGATGAGACAGTGGACTGATGAGACAGTGGACAGATGAGACAGTGGACAGATGAGACAGTGTACTGATGAGACAGAGGGCTGGACGGATGAGACAGTGGGCTGATGAGACAGTGGGCTGATGAGACAGTGGACTGATGGGACAGTGGGCTGATGAGACAGTGGACAGATGAAACAGTGGACTGATGAGACAGTGGACTGATGAGACAGTGGATTGTGCAGTCCGTTAGAACAGTAAATTGGCATTTTAACCATAACAATGAGCTAATGATATACGTGATTTCACCTGGCATAGAAAATGTGCTCTTTCATCAGGACACTGTTGTTCAGAGCAGCTTTTCCTAACCTTAACCTTAACCTCATTCTCATAACCTGCTACGTTAATTATCCTGCCATGCTAATTAGCATAACTTGCTATAGGACTCCCAGTCATGGGCTCCCGAGTGGCACAGCGGTCTAAGGCATTGCATCTCAGTGCAGGGGGTGTCACTACAGTCCCTGGTTCAAATTCAGGCTCTACCACATCTGGCTGTGATTGGGAGTTCCATAGGGCGGCACACTATTGGCCCAGCGTCGCTACTTACAGATAGTGACTACAATAGCTAGGTGGGATAACCACATCGCAGGCATAGTACGTACATTTTTCCTCAAAGTTGAATTACTAGGTAGATAGAGAGAGCATTAACCATTAAACCATAGAAAGACAGTTGGTCCAGACAAACCAGTCTAGAAAAGTCCGGAACCTTCTGAAGTTCCATTTTATAAATCTAAACCAATAGAAAAATGGAAGGTAGTTTTCTCATTAGTTACTAGGGAGAGAGATGTGTGTTGTCCCATCGGTGTCCCAACTCAAATATCACATCAAAAAATGAGAGCGGCATGAGGCAAAAAAAACACTGACCTTTTTGTTTCTTTGTATCATTCACAACAACATACATTTTAAGTACAATTGAAACTCAAATTTCATAGACCAAGTGTGTGTTTCAGCTGTCATGGGCAGGCTAGCTGTTTGGAGAAGGAGCTGCTTCCTGTATGTACCCTTGATCCTTTCATCCTTTTTAGTAAATTCAAATTAAGATTCAAATTAAGTATTTCATGTGTGTATATATATATGTGTGTGTGTGTGTGTGTGTGTGTGTGTGTGTGTGTGTGTGTGTGTGTGTGTGTGTGTGTGTGTGTGTGTGTGTGTGTGCATATGTGTGTGTGCTGTGTGAAGAGAGCATATGAAAATGCATTCAAAGCACTTTTACGTTGATAATGAAACCAGTGACAAACATCTTAGAGTCAAAAATGCAGAGGAGTGTCACTGCAACAGGAATCATTACAAGCCCAGCAGTGTGTTCTGAGGAGTCAAAGTGAAAGTACCTCCAGCTGACCTGAGATGACCCTGTTCGGCAGAAACATGCATAAGGCAGTTAGAGACGTCACCTGACATTACCAGCCTGAAAGATAATAAAAATACCTACATTGCTCCATCCCACTATTCAGGGTAGGCCTACCCTACATACTGTACATACATACAGTATTCAAACCCCTTGACTTGTTATTTACATAAGTATTCAGACCCGTTGCTATAAGACTTGAAATTGAGCTCAGGTGGATCCTGTTTCCATTGATCTTCCTTGAACTGTTTCTTCAACTTGATTGGAGGCCACCTGTGGTAAATTCAATTGATTGGACATGATCTGGAAAGGCACACACCTGTCATATATATATATATATATATATATATTTATTTATTTTTAAATTGATTTAACCTTTATTTAACTACAGTAGGCAAGTTAAGAACAAATTCTTATTTACAATGACAGCCTGCCCGGGCCAAACCCGGACGACGCTGGGCCAATTGTGCGCGTCCCTATTGGACTCCAAATCATAGCCAGTTGTGATACAGCCTGGAATTGAACCAGGGTCTGTAGTGACACCTCTAACAATGAGATGCTGTGCCTTAGACCACTGCGCCACTATAGAGCCCAAAAGGTCCCACAGTTGACAGTGCATGTCAGAGCACAGAGTCTAGGAAAGTGCTATATAAGTCAAATCAATTAATAAAAAATATGAGGGCAACACATATCGATTCTTTTTGTCAAGTTTCCACAAGCTCAGTAGATTTGGTTGGGAATCATTGATGGACAGCAATATTCAAACCGAGTCTCTGATTTTCAATCAGTTTTAAGTCAGGACTGAGACAATGGGTATCTGCTAGTATGCTAATGCTAATTAGCTAACGCTAACTACCTATAACTTTCTTCATACTGGACATACAGACATAATAATGTTTGTCTGATGAGTTCGTCTGACTCTGGGAAAGTAAATAAAGGGCCTCAGTGCCAAAAAATCCCATTAACGTTTTAGCCTATATTAAAAACTACAGGTTTGGGTAAAATCCACTACAACATGAAACGTGTAATTTCAAGTATGGTAATATATGCCATTTGGCAGACAGCACGACTTACAGTCATACATCCATACATTTGACCTATGGGTGGTTACTATCGTGGACCTTTAATTGTTATGTACTCCCAGCTGAGCTACAGAGACGCATTGTGTTATGGGTATGCTTGTCACCGGCAATGCCTGATGAGTTTATCAAGATCAAAATAAATATGAAAGAAGCAAAGCCCAGGTAAAACGTTTGTCTGTCTTCAGAAAAAAACTCTATCCCAGGGTTAGGTTATCTTGTTTCTCTGCTCATCTCTGCTCTTCTCAGTATAACTCTGCTCAGCGGTCACTTCCTCATTCGAACCCTCTTCCTGGATTCAGACTAGAGACCTGGTTGTTCACACTTCCCCTATTAAAAGGCCGTGGTTTGGAAAGTCCCATCACTCTTCTGTTTCAGTTCAGTTGTTACATATTAGCCAATAGGAACTTTTTATTGGCAGTTTCTCACCTGTTGCTAGGGAGATGTGTAACCCTATTGAAAAAGGTGAGTGAATGAAGCTCAGTAGACGACAGTGAACTGAAGCTGAGGCAGGAGAACCCACAGTCTTTCCCTGATGGACATAAGGGTCCATTACAACTACAGTCGTGACCAAAAGTTTTCAGAATGAAAACAAATATTAATTTCCACAAAGTTTGCTGCTTCAGTGTCTTTAGATATTTTTGTCAGAGGTTACTATAGAATACTGAAGTATAATTACAAGCATTTCATAAGTGTCAAAGGCTTTTATTGACAGTTACATGAAGTTGATGCAAAGAGTCAATATTTACAGTGTTGACCCTTCTTTTTCAAGACCTCTGCAATCTGCACTGGCATGCTGTCAATTAACTTCTGGGCCACATCCTGACTGATGGCAGCCCATTCTTGCATAATCAATGCTTGGAGTTTGTCAGAATTTGTGGTGTTTTGTTTGTCCATCCGCCTCTTGAGGATTGACCACAAGTACTCAATGGGATTAAAGTCTGGGGAGTTTCCTGGCCATGGACCCAAAATATGGATGTTTTGTTCCCCGAGCCACTTAGTTATCAGAGCAGCTCACAGATTACTGCACCTGTACATAGCCCATCTATAATTTAGCCCAAACAACTCCCTCTCCCCGTACTGTATTTATTTATTTTGCTCCTTTGCACCCAATTATTTCTCTCTCTACTTTGTACATTTTTCCACTGTTTTCCAGGGTTTTACTCTCTATATTGTATTTACTTTGCCACCATGGCCTTTTTTTGCCTTTACCTCCCTTATCTCACCTCATTTGCTCACATTGTATATAGATGTATTTGTCTACTGTATTATTGACTCTGTTTGTTTACTCCATGTGTAACTCTGTGTTGTTGTTTGTGTCGAACTGCTTTGCTTTATCTTGGCCATGTCACAGTTGCAAATGAGAACTTGTTCTCAACTAGCCTACCTGGTTAAATAAAGGTGAAATTAAAAAAAATATTAAAAAAACCTAGTCTGTTGCACAAACACAGCTTCAGTAGTCCTAGAGGTACAGCATGGCAGCAGTCTCATAGTTTACAGGAGACAGAGCTACAGGTGAATGTATTAGGGCATACTATGGAGAGTACTGAGTATGAGATCATACACTACTACTGTATTAGGGTATACTATGGAGAGTACTGAGTATAAGATCGTACACTACTACTTTATTAGGGTATACTATGGCGAGTACTGAGTATAAGATCATACACTACTACTGTATTAGGGTATACTATGGCGAGTACTGAGTATATGATCATACACTACTACTGTATTAGGGTATACTATGGCGAGTACTGAGTATATGGTCATACACTACTACTGTATTAGGGCATACTATGGCGAGTACTGAGTATATGATCATACACTACTACTGTATTAGGGCATACTATGGCGAGTACTGAGTATATGATCATACACTACTACTGTATTAGGGCATACTATGGAGAGTACTGAGTATAAGATCATACAGTAC